>NC_134483.1:402304901-402499901 GCF_040206685.1 Ascaphus truei
TCTGAGAGAGAGAGGTTTGAGAGAGAGAAAGGGGTCTGAGAGAGAGAGAGGGTGAGAGAGAGAGAGAGAGAGAGAGAGAGTGAGGTCTGAGAGAGGTCTGAGAGAGAGAGAGGTCTGAGAGAGAGGTCTGAGAGAGAGAGAGAGGTCTGAGAGAGAGAGTCTGAGAGAGAGTGAGGTCTGAGAGAGAGAGTGAGGTGTGAGAGAGAGAGAGAGAGAGAGAGAGAGAGAGTGAGGTCTGAGAGAGAGAGAGAGAGAGGAGAGAGAGAGTGAGGTCTGAGAGAGAGAGAGTGAGGTCTGAGAGAGAGAGAGAGAGAGAGAGAGAGAGAGAGAGAGGTCTGAGAGAGAGAGATAGAGAGAGTGAGGTCTGAGAGAGAGAGAGAGAGAGAGAGAGAGAGAGAGTGAGGTCTGAGAGAGAGAGTGAGGTCTGAGAGAGAGAGACTGAGGTCTGAGAGAGAGAGAGAGAGAGAGAGAGAGAGAGAGAGAGTGAGGTCCCCGAGAGAGAGTGAGGTCAGAGAGAGAGAGATTGAGAGTGTGTTAGTGTCTGAGAGAGACACCAACTGCGCACTGCAACTGTTAGGTATGTATATACACCTTTGTTTTTTACTTTGGGCGCAGCGGAAAAAATCCTGATCGCCTTGGGGAGCCTTGAAAAAATTCTGATTGCTTTGGGGAGCCTTGAACCGAAAAAGTTTGGAACCACTGCTATACACTATGAGCATATGAGTTTCTACTGTTGTTACATCGACGATGTGTTTTTTGCTATGGGAGGGCACTTCAGAACAACTTACGGATTTTTTTCATTACAGTATATAGATGGTTTGCCAACCACGGTTCGTTTCACCAAGAATTGGAGCAGTGAAAAAATGTCCTTCTTGATGTTTTATTAACACAAAAGGAAGGGATATTGTACAGTGATTTCAACAGAAAGCCAATGGATAGAAATGCTATGTTGCATGCCAATAACTTTCATCCCACATCACTCAAAATATGCTACCATTTTCACAAAAAGTAAGGACCACAAGAATAGTGGACAGGCACCCACAGTTAAACAACACTCCTAAGGAGGTAGAAAAATGCTTCCTTGAGAGAGGACATAGTCAAGAAGTCATACAACAGGCCTTTTCACAGACATCCAAGGTCACTACATCGGCCACTAATAATGAAAGGATAACGATTGTTACTAAATTTATCACTGCAAGCAATTTTATTAAAAAAAGCATCAATCAAAATGGGAAATGTAAAAAAAATATGATTTGTTAGGTACATTTTGTGCACTTCCCCCTAGATTTGTGTATCATAGGGGGGGAAATCTAAAGGACGTACTAATCAAAGCTGATTCAAAGGATTATTATTCCAAATCACATTTTTTAAGCAACCCTAAATCTAGATGCTTTAAATGCAATAACTGCAGTGTCTGTAACAGCCTGAAAACTGGTGAACTTTTTTACCATCCATGGAGTGGCAAATCATATAAAATCAAAAACAGAAAAACTTGCACCACATTAAATGCAATTTATATGATTAAGTGCACTTGCGGTCTTTGCTATATTGGCAAAATGAACAGAATGCTAAAAACACGGGTTCATTGAACACAAAAGCAAGATCATTCACTCTAAAGAAGAAACAACGCTCATAAAACATTGTAGAGAATGTAATCATCCCATTGCCTCTCTTAAACTCATGGGTATAGAGCAAGTGTCGAAAGTCAAAGGAGGGATTGATAGGGATACCATTTTGCTTCTAAGGGAATCTTATTGGATCTTTACCCTCAATATTTGTACACCCTAGGGGATTAAATGACTATCATTAAAAAAAATTCTGACGGGCAGAACATTTCCTCATTAACCATTATCCCTCTTATGACAGGTTGCTGTTGCTGTGCATTTCATAGTGACACAGGACTTAGTGTAAGGTTTTTTTTGCATAAGCTGTTTAGCATGCATATTTTTGAAACATTTAATGCCACTTGTGAAAGTTAACCATTTAACTATAAGTAATATAATCGTGTCTAAGCAACTTCCTTTTTAAATGTAAATACATTTCCTATTTTCACTATATTTATCACGAGACATTAGGTCTGTTGATACAAACTGCTTATGGACTGTTTTTTCCCTGTGTTTTTTCCTTTTATATATATATATATATATATATATATATATATATATATATATATATATATATATATATATATATATATGTAGAGCTCAACCCCATTATAGCGCTATCCGCTATAACGCGGATCCGCTTATAACGCGGTTTGAGCGTGGACCCCGAATATTTAAAAAATATATATATACATATATATTTTTTTTTTTGCACACACACACTTCACACACACTACACACACTACACACACTCACAGCACACTGCACACTGCACACACTCACAGCACACTGCACACACTCACAGCACACACTCACTGCACACACTCACTGCACACACTCACAGCACACACTCACAGAACAATGCACACTCTGCACACACTCACAGCACAATGCACATACTCACAGCACACTGCACACACTGCACACACTCACAGCACACTGCACACACTCACAGCACACTGCACACACTCACTGCACACTGCACACACTGCACACTGCACACACTCACAGCGCACTGCACACACTCACAGCACACACAGCACAGAACACCCAGCACACTCTCACAGCACACTGCACACACTCACAGCACACTGCACACACTCACAGCGTACGCACACAGCCCCCCCCTTACCCCCTACCTTTGGTGTCAGCTGCTGGGGCATCGTGGGGCTGCTGGCGGGGATCGGTGCGGGGCTGGGGGAATTGGTGAAGGAGTTGGAGGGGTCGAGGAGCTTGGCCCAGGGAGAGGCGCTGTCTGAGAGCTTGCCCTCATTGGCCGTCTCTCTCCCCAGGGTGCTGAGCTCTCAGGATGACCAGGGCAAGCTGCGCACGATGAGTCTCCTCCATGGCTACCTCCAGCTGCTGGGCCCGCGGCTCGCCCTCACCTGTCGCCCCCTCCGCCGGGCCCACCCTCAGTGACATGAGCGTCAACGCATTGTGCCGGGCTGTGGGGTGGGATCGGTGCGGGGCTGTGGGATTGGTGCAGGGATCGGTGCGGTTTGCTGGCGGGGGGATTGGTGCAGGGCTGAGGGGGGCTGGTGGCGGGATTGGTGTGGAGCTGCTGGGGGAAGTGCGAGGGGAGTGCGGGGAAAGTACGGTAGCTGCTGGGGATGTGTAGGGCTGCCGGCGCCTCACTCCACCTTTTCCCCCCTCCTACCTCCTCCCCTCTCCTCCCAATCGGTGTAAAAAAAATTAGCGAGACCCGGTTATAGAGTGGTCGGATCGGGTGGCCCCCGAGGACCGCGCTATACGGGTTGAGCTGTATATATATATATATATGAAAACACAAAAGAAAAAGAAACCTCTAAAATAGCACTCAGACAAATAATTGCAACAATATAAAGGGTACTTTAATTAAATCCAAAAGATAACAGAAAAACAAACAGCTGACCAATGAACCCGCCTGACTATAATAGATTAGTGGACAACAGAAAATAACAAAAGTTAATATATACAAAACCCAATAAAAATACAAAAAAAATTGATGCCCCAAAGAATAGACCTAACTCACTGAGGGAAAAGGTAATTTCCTGCAGTGAAGTAAATCAGACCGGCCGGTCCCAAGGAATATTACTGGCTAGAGGACATCATACAAAAAGGTCAAAAATACAAACTAACAAAAGCATACAATCAAAGAAAACCATGGTGCTGAATTGATGACAGTTTGAGTGTAAAAGACACTATAATAAACTAGTTGCAGTACAGATGATGTTAATAAAAGGCATACATATACAAAACTTCATTTAGTAACCCAAATACATAAAAATGCAAATAAGATGGGGAAACAAATGAGGGGTAAATAATCTGAGATACTCAGCTCCTGGCAAAATGAAGTACTGCAACCATCAAACAGCACAGCACAGTCCACTATTAATGTCCAAGGATATAGGACATTGATGAAGGTTCAAAATAGAACATAGGCAGGCAGGGTCAGCAGCAGCAAAAATTAAAATTAGCCCACTAACGCGTTTCGCCCGCAAAGGCTTCCTCACGAGTGGTGCTAAGGCTATGTCTCAAGAGCATTTAAATAGGCAGGAGATTAACTCAAAATTCGCGCCAAAAAACAGTTAGTTACAGATGCATTCAATTGCCTCATCAATTCTATCTCTCCGGTATTATTACAGCACTCAGCAGCTGCGTATAGTCCCGCGAGACTTCAATCCGTGCATTGCACATGCACAGTAGACATATAGTTGTTGCGCCCGCCATCTTGTTTGTGGGCTGTGGCATTATTTTGCCCATAGTGACGTCACAGTCTCGCGAGAAGTGCGCAGCTCGCACATGCGCAAATAATTAGGTGATTGATGATGTAGCACATGCGCATCTGCACCATTACTCCAACGGCCGCCATCTTTATTAGGGGCATAATCCCGTTTTTGCCCAGAAGTTCGAGGCATGCGCTTGGAAGTGAGCTGCAGATATTTACATACGTGCAGTTGCATTCCATATGTTACAAGGAAAGTTGACACTGCCCTTTATAAGGGTAATCATACAGGCTTATGCATTTTTGGCAAATTCAAAGCTTTGTGCAGATGCAACAGCTGGATCCAAAACCCAGACAGCTCATAATATGATTTGCACACTGTAATTACAGCGGCCAAAAGACCCGCTTGATAATAGTAGCAGCATCTCTCATTGCTTATAGTGTCTTTAGAATCTTGTCCTGATAAGGATCAAATGAAGGCAAAAATGGATGCATCAGTAAGGCGAAAGTCCATCTTTTAGAAATATCCAATATGAACAGCTAGTATATTCGTGGATTCGTTTGTCTACATTGATGGAAGGAGGTACCACATCAAAACAGAATGAAGTATTCCAATCAGCTACACCTTATAACCAGCGGAAGGATAGAATATATGCTGATCTATGATTGTAGGAGAGAAGATAAAGACATTAGAACATCACAACCAAAACATATTACTTCCCATTTTGAGTGATCACTGGTACTGCAACTAGGAGACACCAAAACAAAATGTGTTTAAACAGAAATATCTGATTATATGACTAAAAAGAGGGCTGAATAAAGGGAAAGACTGTCATTATTGTTAATAAATTAAGCCTAAAAAACAATAAGAACCTAATTCCCATAAACCAAAAAACCCCAATAAAATTAGAAAAAAGATATATATTCAGAATACAACTGTCACTACCAGGTTCCCATATAACCGCTACAGTAACACCTATAACCACAGAAACAAGGTAATATTATCACATACAATAATGCAAAAACAGTAAATCATAAAACAGAGTAATATCATAGGAACATTGAAAAACCCAAGTAGTCATTAAGACCACTCGGGATCATTGATCCTAATGTCACAATCCATCTGCATTCGTGTTGCAACAGAGTTCTCTCAAGGTCACCCCCCCGTAGCCAGTGAACGTAGCCAGTGTATGAGCGTATGAACGTAGCCAGTGTATGAGCCGGGTTTCACTTTTGAAACCCAAATTCAAACCATCAGATTCCAACAAAATAAGATTCATAGGTACATACAACCAACAGTGGAATCAGGTGCGGGAAATCCTCCAAAAACACTGGCCCATTTTGATGATTGATTCGGATTTGAAAGAGAAATTGGGCCCTAAAGTGGAACTTACCAGCAGAAGATCACCAAATTTGAGAGACAAATTGGTTCACAGCCACTACACTATACCCAGCTCTACAACTTTTTTGTCTACCTTTGACAAAAAGGTTTTTTTTAAGTGTGGTGGCTGTTCAGCCTGCAAATTTGTGAAACAAACATCCACCTTCAAGGATAGCAAAGGGAACAATGAATTCAATATCAAACAATTCCTGAATTGTAAATCAAAGGGAGTCATTTACTGCCTAATGTGTCCCTGTAATAAAACATACGTTGGTATGACTACCAGGGAAGTACGCTTCAGGATCATGGAGCATAGTAGAAACATTAAAAATGCAAAGAAGGATCTAGATTCATTTAAGAAAATTACTATGGTAGCCAAACACTTTTTGCATGAACATGAATCAAACAACTCACTACTATCTGCGTTCGCAATAGAGCGGGTCACCCTGGGGATACGGGGGGGTGACCTTGAGAGAACTCTGTTGCAACACGAATGCAGATGGATTGTGACATTAGGATCAATGATCCCGAGTGGTCTTAATGACTACTTGGGTTTTTCAATGTTCCTATGATATTACTCTGTTTTATGATTTACTGTTTTTGCATTACTGTATGTGATAATATTACCTTGTTTCTGTGGTTATAGGTGTTACTGTAGCGGTTATATGGGAACCTGGTAGTGACAGTTGTATTCTGAATATATATCTTTTTTCTAATTTTATTGGGGTTTTTTGGTTTATGGGAATTAGGTTCTTATTGTTTTTTAGGCTTAATTTATTAACAATAATGACAGTCTTTCCCTTTATTCAGCCCTCTTTTTAGTCATATAATCAGATATTTCTGTTTAAACACATTTTGTTTTGGTGTCTCCTAGTTGCAGTGCCAGTGATCACTCAAAATGGGAAGTAATATGTTTTGGTTGTGATGTTCTAATGTCTTTATCTTCTCTCCTACAATCATAGATCAGCATATATTCTATCCTTCCGCTGGTTATAAGGTGTAGCTGATTGGAATACTTCATTCTGTTTTGATGTGGTACCTCCTTCCATCAATGTAGACAAACGAATCCACGAATATACTAGCTGTTCATATTGGATATTTCTAAAAAGATGGACTTTCGCCTTACTGATGCATCCATTTTTGCCTTCATTTGATCCTTATCAGGACAAGATTCTAAAGACACTATAAGCAATGAGAGATGCTGCTACTATTATCAAGCGGGTCTTTTGGCCGCTGTAATTACAGTGTGCAAATCATATTATGAGCTGTCTGGGTTTTGGATCCAGCTGTTGCATCTGCACAAAGCTTTGACCTTCATCAATGTCCTATATCCTTGGACATTAATAGTGGACTGTGCTGTGCTGTTTGATGGTTGCAGTACTTCATTTTGCCAGGAGCTGAGTATCTCAGATTATTTACCCCTCATTTGTTTCCCCATCTTATTTGCATTTTTATGTATTTGGGTTACTAAATGAAGTTTTGTATATGTATGCCTTTTATTAACATCATCTGTACTGCAACTAGTTTATTATAGTGTCTTTTACACTCAAACTGTCATCAATTCAGCACCATGGTTTTCTTTGATTGTATGCTTTTGTTAGTTTGTATTTTTGACCTTTTTATATGATGTCCTCTAGCTAGTAATATTCCTTGGGACCGGCCGGTCTGATTTACTTCACTGCAGGAAATTACCTTTTCCCTCAGTGAGTTAGGTCTATTCTTTGGGGCATCAATTTTTTTTGTATTTTTATTGGGTTTTGTATATATTAACTTTTGTTATTTTCTGTTGTCCACTAATCTATTATAGTCAGGCGGGTTCATTGGTCAGCTGTTTGTTTTTCTGTTATCTTTTGGATTTAATTAAAGTACCCTTTATATTTTTGCAATTATTTGTCTGAGTGCTATTTTAGAGGTTTCTTTTTCTTTTGTGTTTTCATATTTAACTTTTCCTCAAGCACCACCTACAGTTTATTTTTTCTATCTGTTATAATTATCTCAGGTATATTTTTCCTGATTTAAGTAGGTTATTTAGACATTGCATTAATTTTTTGGAAGTGATGCGGTATTCATTTTTGTGTCTTTGATATATATATATATATATATATATATATACATATGCTGGAAGATACTGCTGATCCAGATGGATTTTGATCTCCCAAGTGTTATTTCTGGATCCTCTGAATCAAAGAATACTATCACAGATGTTAGTTTGAAACACTATACATCCTATCAGCATGAAGATTTTCTGAGGAGACATCATGACCGAAAGGAGGATGCAATTGAAAGAGACATTTGCAAAACTATAATGCCAGAATGAGATCCACGATTCAGATGGTTCATCATTGCGCATGTGCAAAGCTGGCCGCGGTGGACCAGGCCGACGGAGAAGGGACATCTATCAAGATATTCTGAGTTACATTACGGAGCGGATGCAAGGTTACGTAAAGCCGTGAGGACGTCATGGGAATGGCGTCGGCAACACTCACACACTCTATAGAACACACGGCACCAATTGCTTGTTACACGAAGCCGTGCTGATGTCACTTATATGGTGTCGGGCTCCAAAGCTTTTCCCTCCGAATGACGCCTGTCATGAGCCGTTACAGAGATGCAGTCACGTGATGACAACAGAGGCACTGGACTATATTATAGCGTGTTCCGCTGCAATATTTGGATTTCGTGCTTCTGTTACTTACTCTGCGTGATGCACGCACACATGGAGGAATGACTATTGAAGTGAGTATTGTCTCTCCCCATCATGGATTTAAGGGGAGTTGCTGACCTGTAACAGTGCTGCAGGTAAATTTATTTGGTCTGGTGAAGTGCCATCAAGGCTTTGGATACTTCTTCACCCAAGACATTATACCTTATTGAATATTCCTGCTTTATAATGCACTGGGTCCAATACTTGACATAGTCTTATTCTATTTCTCCGTATCTTGGCTATACATTAACACTAATTGCCTACATATGTATCTTACATGCTGATGCGCTGCTTCTGGAATTCTCTCCTGCTCTTCCTATTGGACAAACAAGACTGCAGTAATTTCAACCGGCTGAACTACAGTAAGCAGGTACTCATGGGATCTAACGAACATTATCAGGTGTTTCCAATCATCAGCAGACTGCATGTTGGGAGATTTATGGGTATATAAAGACTTTCTTGGGGATCACTCTTTAAACCATTTCATCACTTGAAAAAGACCATTTTAGGTTGAAACGTCGTCTTTTTGGCTCATTAAATTCAGCATTAGAAAATCCGAAGTGCCTTGTCTCATTCTTGTTTCCTGATACTATTTGGGTCTCCAGCAGGTAATTATTAAAGTACTTTGACCATATGGTGTACAGCAGGTAACCCCTTTTTCTCATCTATGAAGAACTCCCATGATGGTTTTCTAAAAGGTATCATAGCTTCTACAGTGAATCTATATTTCCCCAGGTCCAATGTAACTACTAGAACTTTGGACTATCTAAACTACAATAAATAATTACCCCTCTAATTAGTTTTTCGATCCCATCCCTAATAATCTTACGTGGAGTTTCTTGTGGATGTCTAAAAAAGGTGAATTCAGCTCTGTGAGTCAATCTATAAACCTTTCCCAGTTAAAACTAAAGCTAAAAGAGTAATCTGAAAAAAACAAAAACAAAACGAAAGGACATTCAATAAATCAGAAAATCAATATGTGCAAAAAAGTAGTCCTTGATAAATGTTATCCAATTTAGTGATAGACTCAGTGCCTGCTAAAGACTTTGTGAGGCCCTAAGCTATAATAAAGATGAGGTCCCTATAAACAATTGAAATCAAATAATTTAGATAAAATGATTAATAAAAAACAAAGATTTTATTTGAATAATTGCATGGACAAACTTTTTCATGACGGAAAATAATTTGATTATAAATTTACTAATAAAAACTTATTTTAAAATGTGAAACATTTTTTTCTTGATTTTTGGAAAGCAAATTTAACAATTATATCATCAAATGATAAGCTGTGAAGCATATCACTTCCTATGCACAAAATGCTAAGTGCAGATAACTGTCCCAGACCCCGTGGCTACGAGGTGAGGCCTAAGTTCTGCATCCGGCCACTGGACTTCTGATTGCTGCTGGGCCCAAGTTCTCCCCAGCTGCTGTGGACCTCTTACTCCTGCTGGGCCTCCATCTCCCCTGACGGGCCTGCCACCAGGCCTTCTTCTCCCTCTCCCTGCCAGGCCTCCCTTTCCCGGTGATGACTCCACGGAGATCACATTCATTTTAGCCTGGGGGACCCCCTGCTTCTCGAGTTGCAGGGCCAAGAATGGGGTGCCAGTATCTTCACAAAGTTTAAATGTTCCTGCCACATGACGCATGAGATTTAAACAATGAAGGGAGATACTGGTACCCCAGGAAGCAGGGGGTCCCCGGAGCCGAAATTAATGTGGTTCAGCTCCGAAGACCACCTGCTTCCCAAGCAACTGAGGATCATGGCCTTCTTCGCCCATGCTGCTGAGGATCACTACATCGTGAGGCAAGAGTTATTGCCGCTGTTGGATGAGGAGGATGAATGTTCATCGCGGCAAAAGGTAAGAAACACATTAATTGTATTTTATTTAATTGTGTATATTTTTTATAATGCCCATTAACTGTCAATGTGTTTATCTATGCCCCTTTCAAGGTATAGATAAACACATTGACAATCAATTCATTTTTTGGCAAATGTTTGTTTTTAATAAAATGTCATGTATTTTATATGGTGGCTGTTTTTTTTCAGGTTGCCCATTCATTGCCATTATGGCAATCCTTGCCCATATTGTGGGCATAGTTTATCACAGTCCCAATCAATGGGTTTATTGGCAAGTGTAATGTATTGTACTGTTATGACAATGTTATTTTATTGTGTATTTCTTATGTTTGGAAAACAAATGGGAAAATGTGCTGTTAGCCATTTCTAACTGCTAAGGAGATAATGGGTTAATGGCGAGTAATTTGTTTTCTTATTTTAATGATGCTTCCCACAGAGGACAAGGAGGCTAAAGATGAGGATGAGGATGGCCTTCATCCTGGCAGGGGTAAGTACAACTTTAATTTACTATATGCAGGCTAGGTAATGTTTTATGTTTAATGGGCAAACGCGCTATTATCCAGATCTGGATACTAGGGATTTTGCCTATTATTGTACAGTATGTGTTGGGGGGAGAGGGGGTTGTTTGGGGCAGAGGCGGTGGGTAGTAGGGTTCCCATTCATTGTCATTGGGGTTATCTTTGCTCCCATTGAGGGCAGAGGTAACCAAACTGGCAATCAATTGGTGTATTGGATCATATTGATTGTTGTATTTTATTTTAATGTTTTTCGGTGTAGATGGGGTGGGTGAATGTGGGTGTTTAGGACTTAATTACCTTAGCGGTTAGTAATGAAGGGGTTACCTCCTCCCACAATCCTACCGTTAGTCCTACACACACACCACGGGCCAAAAACTACCTTCACCCAACTCCTCTACTCCCAATAAACCGGGCACTGGTATTTGAACCCTTATTACAGTGGCTTTTAACCACTAAGGTAATGACGCTGCCTGTAAATGTATTTTATTACATAGGATTGAAGCAAGACGTCTCCGGAGCTGGTATTAATGCATGTGAGCTCCAGAGACATCCGGCTTCAATCCGATTTGTTTGTTCCAAGTCACTATCTCTTCATACTGGTACTTTTTTTGTTCAGAGTGCTATCGATCCGGGAGAATTAGGTCTCGAACGAGTTTGGCATGTTATCAGAGCTTTCTGAATAGCTACACATGCAAACTCTCTCGAGAAGTGCCCCAAACTGTCCATAAATCACTTATCAAAGCTACTAGAATAGACCCCTATATCTGAGAGACACATACAGTACTACTGTTTCAGATTAAATAACCAAACAAAATGCATTTAAGGAATATATACTTAAAGCTGGCACAAAGTGAAGAGGTGACAGAGAAAAGTGGTACATATAAAGTAGCGTGCCACATTGACTAGTAAGTTTCAAACATGCAGTTCTCTTTCTATTTCTAGCATATGTTTCAATCTTCAATTATAATTTCATTTTCCATGCCTTTGATAAAACTTCAAAGCAAATCAATGGCTGTAAGTGCCACAAAATAACTGAATTGAAAGCATTGATGAATTTTACATCAGAACTCTCTCAGTTAGTATATGTTGACATTTCAGTGCCAAAAGTAATGCATGTTCATTTTCTCTCTCACTCGGGATAGTACTTTGCTTTCCCTCTAGGACTTCATAGGAGGGGGAGGGGTGGGGGGAAACCGTACAGCAATCACATTGCACTCGTGCATGGATTTTTCAACTATCACATGGCCAATATAAAATTCTGATGACATTCTTTATTCATTTTAAAACAAATCTCAATATGATATGATCACCTTACACAAAATGGGCATGTTTCACACTGACTGACCACGGCCATTTAATGCATTTTTTTTGTAGCATTGGAGCATAAATTATTTTTCCCTTATATCAACATTGTGAAAGGGTAAAAATCTCCATGTATTACCATGATGGTTTAGTTTGCCAATTTGTATCTGATTCGCTATTTGGAACAGATCTGATGAAGGGTCACAGGAACCTGAAGCATTACACATCTGGCAACTTTCATCTGGATGAATAGAGCCCAGCATCAATTAACTCCTACTTGATTGCACCCTTGACCATGGGTGTGTCTTTTTATTTTATTTTACATTGAGTTGTAGATAAACGATTTAACATTTATCTGGACTGCAACTTTTTGCTTCTGCTACATGGCATGAGACAATAGCCGAAGAGTGCTCGTGATTACTTTGTTTTTTTGAATATCTGTATTGTTTAGCAGATTTCTCGTTCTATAAAGAACAAGGCCAGCCAAGCATAAACATTGTGTGCTTCAAACCCTTAAGAAAACCTAAATAGTTGTTAGGCTAAACATAAGCATTTTGCATTTAAAATGTAATAGTATCTTCTAAAATGTTATATTATCTTTACATTTATTGGGTTGAGGACTGCAAAACGGTTTCCAAAATGGGATACAATAACTCTTTTAAAACAGCCTCACTGATACAGATGAATGACCCCCAAATAAAATCTAGAATGGAAACCCATTAGGAAAAATACCCTGGCATAATAATAAGTGCTGCACTAAAGCGCCTTGGAACTGCAACATGACAAAAAAAAAATAGAAATTAGATTTATATATCTGGTTATGCGTGACTGTCCACAATACCATCACATCTTGGAATTATTCTTGATTCTTTTAAACTGACTTTATTGGCACAAGATCAAGTATTTGTGTAGGACCAACTACAATGATAGATGCCATTTTTAACCATTCAAAGGTTTGATTTCCCTGGAGAATGCTGCTGCTGTCGTAGTAATTTGAATACTTCAAATCAAATATTTGATCTTTAAACAGTTCTGTGCTGCAAGGGATAATAAAGTTACCACCCGAAGAGGCAAAGACAACAATTATCAAAACTCAAATGTTAACAGAAACTATATGTGTGTGTGTGTGTGTTTGTATGTATGTTTGTATGTATGTATATATGTGTGCGTGTGTGTGTGTAGCATATATATGTGTAGCATGCCTGGTCCAGACTGCCTCTCTATCCCCTGTCATGTAAGCCCTTAGGGGCTCTAGGTTGTGACAGGTTATCCTGCGGGTATTGACCCCACTCATGCTGAATCTCTGAGTGACAGAAGAGGTGGTGCCACAAGAGTCTGTGTATAGCCAATCATGGTACAGACCTTGTGCCCTACCCTTCTGGTGTCTCAGAGAGGAAGTGCCAAATTATAGTTAGTTCTGCTCCCACCCTCCTAGTGTGTGGACGTGAGTTCAGCTCCCACCCCCTGGGGTGTTTAAGCAAGCAATTCAGCTCCTGCCATCTGAAGCAAGGAGTGAGCAAGATCATACTGAACAGAGGCCTCAAGACTACCAGAGAGCCCAGCACCATCCAGAGGTCTGGACTCCTCTGTGACCTACTGTATCTGCATCCGTTGTGTAACATCTCCAGTGACTGCCAAATAAAGCATCCCTTTTCATATACCCCTGCCTGAGTTCTCAGTCTATGGGTAGGGGTATGAAAGAAATCTGCCCTAGTGGGGAACTGACTCTGGAAATCCTGGCGCCCAATGGAGCTGGAAGCGCTGACACCATAAGTGAACTTAAGATCATCAAAAGCCTGTCCTGTTCCCCACACCATCGCGGACCACTCTAAAACATGTAAATGTGCTCACAAATGATCTTTTTATTTGCTATATGCAATACGGTGGAGGTTTCTTGTTGACTTTTTCACCCACCGTAACTTAAAATGTGATGGTAGATCCTACAGCATTGAAAATTGCAGCCAGTACAACCAACCTCACACTGATGATACCCATTAAGGTTGAAACATGTCTGTGAATGGTTTCTCTGGCTTTGCATCTGATTCCCATTCCGTGCTTTAAAGCTGTGTTAACAGCGAGCATTAGCTTATATGGGTTCCATGTAAAAATGGATTTCAGGCGAAAAGTAACACGGTGTGCTCATTTGCATGTCCTTTGCTGCAATGGAAGCACTGTATGCTAGGGATATTGGTGAAAGGCAGGGTTGCAGACCTGTACACATGTAAATGTGCTCACAAGTGATCTTTTATTTGCTATATGCAATACAGTGGAGGTTTCTTATTGCCTTTTTCACCCACCATAACTTAAAATGTGATGGTATATATATATATATATATATATATATATATATACATATACATATACATATACATATACATATACATATACATATATATATATATATATATATATATATATATATATATATATATACATAGTAAGTATATTACCAGATTGTAGTCCAGCAAATTGGAGACAGCACACCAGGAGTATATTTCAAATGTAGATTGTATTGAAGAAATATAGGCACTTCAGCCAACGTTTCCACAGCCCTGAGGAAGGTTGCTCTCTGCAGACTGAAACGTTGGCTGAGGTGCCTGTATTTCTTCAATACAATCTACATTTGAAATATACTCCTGGTGTGCTGTCTCCAATTTGCTGGACTACAATCTGGTAATATACTTCCTACTATTGTCTATGGGATTAGCATCTGGATTAACGGAAGCTTGTTTGCTGGTTGCTGCATTTTATGTATATAGATATATAATTGATATATATATACCCATGCACAGTGTAATTAAATATTCAAAGTTATTTTATGATTTAAGGTAGACAGGCTAAGAAAAATCCAATGTGAAATCTACTATAAAAGTAGCTGCACTTTTACGTTTTAGGTTGATGTCTCCATGGCAAAGCAGGGAAGTGCAAATATGAATGATGCGCTGTTATTAAGATAAGCATTGCAGTAAAATATGTACAGATGTAGTAAGACTTAGTGCCGCGGACAAACAAGAAAAAGTCTGCAGTGCCAGAGAAAGTGTGTGCTGCGACCACACTGAGGTGTGTCCATGCTTCTCAATGGGATGCCCCACAGTGTTAATACTTCAGTGCAACAACCAAGGAAATGAAGACGTTAAGTCTTGCTACATCATTTTTAATAACACCATCAGAACCATTCACACCTTAATGCAAGACACAACTATGACACATCCATTTATTCACCCAATACAGTGGGTGCATGTCCTCACACATTTCTCCTTGAATCAGAACTTTGTAAATCTCAAAGTAAGATCGGCTAATTTTAAGTAACCATACACCAACATTTTTTTTTCTTCAGGCCTCTAAAACTTTGACCAGGCTACACAATATTGTCAGAAACCTTCTACAAGTCATGCTCAAAATCATTTAAATATGTCCTTTATCTCAAATTATAAATATTTACATAGTTACATAGAAGATGAGGTTGAAAAAATACATACGTCCATCGAGTTCAACCTATGATAACTTTAGATGACAGATACTTCTTCTATATTTATATTTACAGTATATTGATCCATAGGAAGGCAAACAAAAAACTCCACTTTAATATCATCTAATGATGTTTCATAAAGGGGAAAAAAATTCTTCCTGACAGCAATAATGGCAATAAGATTTCTCCCTGGATCAACCTCCTTCATATGTTTACTTATTTGGTATATCCCTATATAACTTTCCTTTCTAAAAAGATGTCCAACCTTTTTTGATCTATTGTATCTGACATCACAGTCTCCATGGGTAACTAATTCCACATTTTAACTGCCCTTACTGTTAAGAACCCTTTCCTTTGTTGCTGGTGAAATCTCATTTCCTCCAACCTTAAGGGATGACCCAGTGTAATTTGTACTGCCCTTGGGATAAATAGTTATTTTGAAAGCTCTTTGTATTGACCCTGAATATATTTGTATATAGTTATAATATCCCCTCTGTTTTCTAATGTAAAGAAATTTAATTTTGTTAGCCTCTCCTCATGTCAGGTTTTCCATACCCTCTATTAATGTGGTGGCCATTCTCTGTACTTTTTCTAGTTCGATAATGTATTTTTTATGGAGTGGTGAATAAAACTGTACTCCGTATTCAAGGTGTGGTCTTACTAATGAACAATGGCATAATTATGCTTTCGTCCCTTCTATCCATTACCCGTTTAATGCAAGATAAGATCTTATTTGCCTTTGCAGCTACTGCATGACATTGGGCACTATTGCTAAGCTTGCTGTCTACAAGAACTCTTAAATTCTTCTTCATCCAGGTTTTACCTAATTTTGCTCCATTTAATTTGCATGTCGCCGGTTTATTCTTGTTTCTCAAATGTATAACCTTACATTTACTTGTATTAAAACTCATCTGCCATTTACCTGCCCAAGTTTCCAGACTAACCAAGTCTTTCTGGAGAGAAATTACATCCTGCTCTGATTCTACTACCTTACACAATTTAGTGTCATCAGCAAAGATGGAGACTTTTTTCTCTATGCCAACCTCAAGTCATTAATAAACAAGTAAAAAGGCAGTGATCCCAGTACCGATCCTTGTGATACACCACTTACAACTTTAACCCAACTTGAAAAGGTTAATTTTATAACAACTCTCTGTCTATCCTTCAACCAGTTTTCAATCCAGGTGCAAATATTTTTACAGAGACCAACTTCCTTTATTTTGTACACTTATTTATTATTTATTTATTTATTTATAAAATATTTTACCAGGAAGTAATACATTGAGAGTTACCTCTCGTTTTCAAGTATGTTCTGGGACTCTTGTGGGACACAGCATCAAAAGCCTTTGGAAAATCGAAGTAGACCACATCAACTGCATTACCCTGGTCTAAGTCCTACTTACTTCAGCAAATAAATGAATAAGGTTAGTTTGGCATGAACTATTCTTCATAAATCCATGCTGACTATTACTAATAATGTTGTTATCCATTAGGTATTTCTGAATATTATCCCATACTAAACTGTCAAGTAGCTTCCCCATTATAGATGTCAGACTTACAGGTCTGTAGTTCCCCAGTTGTGATCTAGCTCCCTTTAAATATAGACACAATGTCTGCTTTATGCTTATCTTGTGGTACAGAGCCTGTGGAAATGGTCCTTGAATATTAAATATAATGATTTGGCTATTACTGAATTCAGTTCCTTAAGAACTCTTCGGTGCATGCCATTGGAACCTGGTGCTTTATTTACTTGAACTTTAGCAAGCCGCCTATGCACTTCTTCCTTATTTAACAAATTGTTCGTTAATATAGAGTATGTGGCTTCCTACTGTAGCAATACTTTTGCAATTGACTCCTCCCAGGTAAATGCAGAAGCAAAAAATGTATTTAAAACCTGCTCCTTTTCCTTATCTGTAAAAATGTGTCTGTCCATCTCACAATGAAAGGGTCTTAGTTTCTCTTTTATAATATGTTTGTTATTAAGGTAGTTGAAGTACTTTTTAGGGTTGATCTTACTTTCTAATGCTATCCTTTTTTTGAGTTCAATTCTTGCTAAACTGATGGCATTTTTGCAACGTTTGTTACATTTCTTATAAATCCGATATGATGCCTCCATCCCTTCGGAGTTTTAGAATCTAAATGCCCGCCTTCTCCTTTCAATTACATCCCCTAGCTGTTTATTTAGCCACATTCATTTAGACTTTTAAATGTATTACCCAAGGGTATCTACTGATAAGTGTACTTATCTAACAACTTTTAAAGACTGCCCATTTATCTTCCAAAAAGTTCCTGCAAAAATGTAATCTAAATGTATTCTTTGTAAATGATTCCTTAGTTTATTGAAACCTGCCTTTCTAAAAGGTAACATCTTTGTTGAACCTGTATTATATGGCTTTTTATAATTTATTTCCAATGAGACCATGTTATTTTCACTATTTCCCAAATGTTTTCCTGCCTTGAATATTTGTTATTACTTCTATGTACATTGTTTGATATTATCATATCCTGGTTGATTCCTCAATAATTTGTCATGCAATTGTCTTTTAGCACCCCCAAAAACAAGTTTCCTGTTGTTGTAATGCTAATCTAGATTAAACATATAATAGGTGAATGTGAGTGGGGACGAACTTAATCAGGTTTTAATTATAAACTCAATGAGTACATTATTACTGTCCCGGCTAAGCTCATTCTAAAGCTTGCCGGGAGCGTAGCGGGCTAGCCGCGGGTCTGCTCTCCGTTTTAAAAACGGAGTTTCCCGTGCGGCGGCCGCTTCAATAGATAAGCGCTAATGGCGCTTACTATTGAAAGCGCCCGAGGCGCGGGAAAACCGGCCGGTTTCGGCCAAAGACAGCCCGAGCGCCCCCGCGCTATTTTTAAACTGCGGGGGCACTGCGGGGGCAGCCGCATTAGAGTATGCCCGGCCGCCACTGTATGCATCAGAGAGCCATAGATATACATTTACAAGCTTGTGTTATGTACAGTATGATGTAGACCCATAACATACTTTGTATGTACCGTAGTTTTGTATAGTTGACATGTATTTATAGTAGAGTATGAGAAGCATTGATATTTCCTCCCTAATGTAATTTTGGTTGTGAGGGATTTACAGTGTGGTGAATATGAATTATTGAAGCTTTTTTAAAATGCTGTAGACCCTGAATTCATTAATAACATCACCATTAGTGATGTCTGCAAATGCAATAATCTTTGTTTTAAGTTTACTAGTGTAACCCCCCTCTGGGAGTTACTATGTTCAAGGGGATAACTGTATGAGCAACTACAGTGTAACTGTTTTTCATCACATGTGGGGGGTTGCTAGGCAGAAAAAAACTAGCCCCAATCCTCTTCTAGAAAGTATTGGAACTGCCACATAAAGTACGGGATTAGAGTCACTGCCATGGTAGGTATGGCAACTGGTGATGTCATCAGGGAGTATAAAAAGGAGGGGGGAATAGCTCCACCCTCAGTTCACTGGAGAAGAGAAATTGAGGAGTCTCACCATGTATATAGTTAAGGTAAGGGTAGGAGCCCTTTATTGTTTAGGAAGATAGGGGAGTACCCTTGTAGTCATGTTCCCTAGAGATGAAGGATCCTAAGTACAGGCTCTCAGATGAGAGGACTGTGTCGCCTAGGGGTTACCCCAACATGTAGCCCTGGGACTATTCTGAAAGAACAGTAACTAGAAGACCTTAGGCATATCCCTGTAGTAAGCATCCTCAAGGGAATAAGGTGGGCCAGTTCAAGTGGAAGATTATCTCTGTCACCCCCAACCAGGAAGCACTATAGAGGGTATGGAACATGATAGAGTACAAAGTAACAGTTATCTTGAGAAGGAATAAGTAGGGTAGCCCAAGCAGAGACCCTGAAAGAAACTGTTACCAAGTACCCCAAGGAGAGTTATCATTCATGTATATTCATGAAACTGTTCAAGGAATATGCCTCTTCAGGGATGCAGTAATGCACCTGGAGAAGAAGCTGTAAATAATTAACTATAAATAAAACCTGTCCTGTTAGTAACTATAAAGTTCCTGGCATCCATCATTACCATCTGCATGTACGCCCAGCCTGCGCGGATCTGCACCCCATGACAAAGGTAATACATACGGAGTAGCCAACTGTACTGACATCTGTGTAACCTCGCTAGGAGCCGGGCAGGGGGGGTTACACTAGTTAGATTCATATTTCTTGGGAGGACTAGATTTAATCCAGCTCAGGGAATGTAAAAAGTTGAAGGAAAATGACTTTAAACTGCTCAAACAGGAGCGTTATATATACTCTACATCTCAAGGGTAGATAGAAGTCGTATTGTACATGGTGTGAATGCAATGAATCCTCTGTGTATATAGAAAGAATCAATTTCAGGCAAGAGACTACAGATACAACATTTATTTATTTTTTGCCGTGTGAAACACTGATAAGACTAATTATTAAGTGGCTGTGAAACTGGAGAAATGCTCATGAAAAAAGAATATCACATTTATTAACGAATGAATATAGTTTTATGTCCACTTTCAATAGGATGTGTTTCTTTGATGCATGTGTTTTTAGCAATCGTATTGCACCCTTTTATATTCTTTCTTTGGTCACTAGATATGTCTACATACTTTCTAAATTCTAATTCTTCTCCTTGTTGAGCCAAGACACAAGTCATTTCTGTATTTTCTCATGTGAATAATTCCAACTGCTTATCCCCACGGTCAGCACCATAGGAGGGACAGTGAAGAGAAGTCCTATTAACTGATAAATCTCACGTAATGGTGGAATCTCCTGTTAGTCTACTGTAACTCAAGTGATAAAGGGTATGACAGAAAAAGACCACACAGCTATTTCTTCCCATTTATCAAGTTGCTTTATTCTCTCCCCTATGAATTCTCTTTAACCCACAGTATCAAACATTCTATTTCGCCATGATTTCCCAGCGCGCCCACTTATGCTTCATCGTGCTGGTTTCTCTCTCCCAGTGTACACTCACTGGCCAATATCGATCGGGTCTATGGACGTTATGTATAATAGTCTCTCAACTGCAAAACTGGGACAAAACTTGAGCAAAAGAATTGCACTCGATCTATATGAGTAGGGTCCCTTAGGATATCATAATTATATATATATATATATATATATATATATATATATATATATATATATATATATATATATATAAAATAAGGATGTTTTTCTTTGATAAGTATGATGCTGTTTTTTTGCCTGACTTTTGCAGAGACTTTGATACCTGACTCTTTATATATCAACCCAAGTGGTGCAATTCTGGGACAAACCATCTGCACCACACTGTATGTGTCAAAAGAAAAAGTAATTTTGAAAGCAACAGTATTTTTTCTTTTACAGACATTGTATTTTTTTTGCCCCCGAATGACAGAACCTTGGCCCTGATACAGTACATAGCCCCCAATATAACGTTCTTCTCTGTGAGCATTTCATGACATAGTAAATTATTTCAACTCACACAGTTTATTTTTTTATGTACAGTACTGTGCCATATAAAATGCTACTTATTTTTTGTGTCTATGCTACGGCTACCTTAATCTGCACTTGTGGCTGAGAGAAGACTCAAGGAGAAAAAGAGGAAATTAAAAGAGGGTGATAAACTTGTAGAAGGCATTGGGATCTATTAATCAAAGTCCACTAACGAAACATGGTCAAAACTAAATCAAACCAATTACATGAGATATATCATAGAGGGGGGAGGAAGGGATCACATTGATTTTAACAGGATGTCTTTAATACATCTGCTGCAGCTCATTTCACCAGTTTTGATACCCATTTGTCTTTTTATAGCAATGATGTGCAGTATCAAGCTGAGAATTGTCAATCAAACTGAGTGCTATCTGATACATGCAATTGTAATGGGAGGGGGAGTCAAGTGTGCAGTGTAGGTGACACTACAAAGACCTGGCATGAAAAGAAGTTCACTGCATTAATTCTTGGGAGCTTCTCAGTCCAGCTGCTCTCCCACCTTCTAACAGTAGCTTGTGGAATTTTTAGGAGAGACAGTAATATAAAAGAAGAACAATAAGGTCCTGTATATTTATTCCAGTGTTAAATTCACCTTGTTGCCATATTTTTTAGTTGTGCATTCAGCAACCCATACTACTCAATACAAATATAGCTGCTGTGGGTAGCTGCGGTATAACAAAACAAAAATAATGTCATGTTTTATCTATAGTATAGTGTAGGTGTTGCATAATGTAAAGGTTTTTTTTTTCCAGCTACTACAATGGCCTTATAATTGTAGTGTTTTAAAGTAAAAAAATATATGTTTGTTTTTTACTCACTAATAAGAAACAATAGATTGGATTTAAATCCAATTGAAACTGTTTGGTAAAATTGCATATATATAACCAGACATAAAATAAGTTATGGTGAATTAAACTCTCCACTGTACAGTGTACAGCAAATAATACGGGTCCATGTTAAAATGGACAAGAAGCATAAAGTGACACACTGTGTGCTCATTTGCATGCAATTACCCAGAATCCCTTGCTGCAGTGGAAGCATTCTATGCTAAAATATAATGGGGAAGAGGCAGGGCTGTAGACCTGTCTGAGACATGTGAATGTGCTTATATATATATATATATATATATATATATATATATATATACTATAATTCTAAGTTGGATTCTGTTTGTTTGTTTGTTTATATGTATGTCCGAAGCATTGAAATCTCAGAAACGGCACCACGTAGCACAACAAAACTTTCACTGTACATTCTGCTGCGGATTTGTAGGTCAACGTAACTATATTGAGCTTCCAATGTGACTCTCCTCCCAAAATATGGACATTCTAAGTTTCCCTCGACTGTCCAGCAAATCTGTTAGAGCAGGGGGAGGGGGCGTGGCTACTAAGGGTGGGGGTGTGTCCTTGCCGAGACCGGGGCTGTGTGTGTGTCTCTGTGTGTGTGTATGATGTGAGATGTGCGGGGGAGATGTGCCAGCTAGCAGGGGGAGGTGTACAAGCGTGGGGGGGACACGACATGTTCTGGCAGCGGGGGGGAGATGTACCAACGAGGGGAGGGAGGCGAGGAGATGTGCAGGCAGTGAGGGGACATGCCACAGCACCCGGGCACAAAAGCTAGTATATATATATATATATAAAAAAATATATATATATATATATGAACAAAAAACAAACAGAAGTGCAAGCTCCATAGCACGTAACTGTTTAAACAATAAAGTACATTTATTTAAAAAAACTGCAGCCCAAAGGAAATGCACTTACAGGATTAAAAAAAAGCAACCATACGCAGGAGAGAAATCTCTATGTGTAGTCATCTGCAAGGGTGAGGGGGGTCCCAGGTAGACAGGGTACATCTGCACAGCTTGTAGCCACCACCAGCTCCTCTCACGAGTTGGCGCCAAGAAACTGAGTCTATCAGTATCTCCACGTCCTCTGCTCTCAGCATGTAACAATTGCCAGCACTGAAAATACAGCTAGCTAGATCGCAGGGACGCCCAGGACTCCGTGTATACACACCCAAAGACGCGATGACGTCACCAACCCTACGCGTTTCTTCACACAAAGGCGACTTTGTCAGGGAATGTTTGATTGGCTAGTGACGGCCAATGAAATAGGCTGAATGATGTAAAGACATTCTTGAACTCTAATACCTGATTCACCACAAAACGGTGGTTGGCTATACCACCTTTTTTGAAGCTGCACAACTCTCTCTGGATCTTCACCTGGGACTCTTATCTCTCTGGATTTTTTAAAGTGGAACGTTTATTTTGGACTTATTCTTTATCACTATCACGTTATGGTTTGTTGTTATATTTAGTTAATTGTGTGTTATTATTATTTCATCAATATATACTTATTAGTTATAATATTATTTTTATTATTAATATTATCGTTTATATCCACCTGAGCGCTACATATTTTTGTGTTGTTTTTTGATATATATATATATATATATATATATATATATATATATATATACATATATATATATATAAACACATATATATACTTATCCACATTTATATATGTTTAAAGGTGTTACATGATATTTTGCCCAAAAAACTATAATTTATTAATCCATTTATTCACCTACTAATAACTTTTCTATTGCAAATGATTACCTGTGATGTATTTTCATTACTTGATTTCCATCTTCTGATAGTGTTAATGTAACTGCTCACACCACTTTGGTTATATACTGTACAGTATAATTGGCATATGTACAGTCGCACAGAGCAGACACTGTTTGGAGGACTAAAGGAAGAAAGTAAATATGAGCAAGGAGCATTGTAATGATTGGAGCATGTAAGCAAACTCCAGACAGGTTTGGGGACCTGAGACATTTAAATGTGCTAATCAGTGATCTTTATCATTAAAGTCAGTTCTTGAAGTGTGGGGTACCAGGTGAGACTATCACTACTTTACTGTTTAAAAAAAAACTATGCTTTCACTTATGCTTGATATAATATTTAAATATATATTTTTTAAATCGCTCTCTTTCGGTTAGTATAATGTAATTGTACCACGAAGCTTTTAAATATGTCTTAAGAGCTTTGCTCTCTTGTCTCTCTCTCTCTCTCTCTCTCTCTCTCTCTCTCTCTCTCTCTCTCTCTCTCTCTCTCTCTCTCTCTCTCTCTCTCTCTCTCTCTCTCTCTATATATATATATTCTGAGCATGTGAAACTGAATCATTATATATGTGTAGGTCTTCAATACTAATCAATCATTTACTTATATGATTAGGAATTATTTATATATATATATATATATATATATATATATATATAAGCAATACGATACCGTTTGGAAACGAAATCAGCTGCACCCCCTTGACAAAGGTCCCGTTCGTGGACCGAAACGTTGGCTTTGTGTTTATTTTTCAATACACTTGTTTGTTCAATTCTGGAGTGCTGCCTGCTGATTTCGTTTCCAAACGGTATTGTATTGCTTATTCTTCATTATAGGATCTGCACCCACACCAGTGACTATTATTACGGAGTGCTTTTTGTTCTTTTTCTATGATATATATATATATATATATATATATATATATATATATATATATATATATATATATATATATATATATATATATATATATAATTATTTTTCTTTTTTATTGAATCAAGGGTTAAATATGACCATATTGTATGATATAAATCCGTACCACTTAACTTTTACTGTTCTGTCTGCCTATCTGAAAAATATGCCATATTGATTTTTTTCCCTCATTGCCCTATCTATAGCAGAAAAGGAGTTAACATTAACAGCATCCACATGCATCACTGGGTCCATTCAAAACAGCTTTCTTCATTATGTAATGAAAAACCAATATTGACACAAATTAGCAAAAACATACAACATGTAGAGAAACTGTTAGCATAGCCATATGGGTGCGAAGTAGGTTTACAGCGAGTTCAGATAGTGATGTACAGTACAAGGATTAAGAAGAATCTCAATTCATCTTAACATTCATCTTTTGTTGCATATCACAACATGCAATAGTATTAACAAGGTAATATTTGTAATACTAGTAAAAAATAAATAAAGCAGAGAATAAAGAATCTATCAAACTTACCAAGTCAGTTTTTCTTCTTGTTTGAATCGGTAGCAATACAACTTTCTTCTCACTGTCTCCTTTATTGTTTCCCAGTTGCAAGCAAATGGTTCTGTGAAACTTTGTAGATCGGAGTCCACATTCTTGTAGCTGTATCTGCCCAAGAAGAGGAGACTGGATTTATTGGGTAGTACAGTATATACACAGTGAATCAGACAGTGGAGATGCTCCCATTCATAGGGAAAAGGCACAGGGAACATACAGTATCAGGGAGTGCTTCCAGCAGCAGCAGCAGCAAAGAGCAGGCTGCCTTCTCCCTCGCTCAGTGCTGATCTCTTCCCCAGCAGAGAGGGCTGGTTTTTAGAGTCCATGGTGGGAGAGTGGGACGCAGGATAAGCAGAGCCAGTTACTGTAGAGACTGGTCCTGACAGTCACTCCTCCCACCCCCTTTCCTTGACTGCGCAGCCCTTGGAATGATGAGGATGGGAGTTCTCAAACAGAAGCGCAGTGCAAGTCCCCGAGGGTGAGTACTGAAAGGTGGTGAGCACTTACTAGCAGATTTATTGCTAGGAGTCATGCTGTGTGGCACCGCAGGGGGTGCTTCACCAGTTTGTGCCTTATAAAGCTTTTTTTTCTTTTTTTTTAAATTTTATTACCTGCTTCCTCTATTACCTTAATTTCTTCATGTCCAATTGGATCCAGCTTTGAGACCGGGATCAGCAGAGGGTGAGCACCAAGGAGGGATACATTGACATGTGTTTCTTTAAACGACAGCGTGCCATTCTTTCAACCCCCTTCTTCTTCAACCCGAATAACCAACAAAGCCCAAATTCAGTACTACACTGTACATAATGTTGTGATACTTTGCGGATAGAGACAGAACCATCAATTATAAAAGCATTACCCTCTGCAGATGTGTGTTTGTTTTTAATATGAAAATGAATTACTTCTAACAAATTACCAGCTACCTGCACACAGAGTGTGGAAAATAAATAGCCTATGCCTTCTGTATATTGTGAACAGATGAATCTTCGCTGATTCTCTCAGAATAATGTTCCCAAGAACTCTGGCATGGTACTGTATGCAGCAGTGTAAAAACATTAACAAACCCGATCCATCCATGCTACACTCTATTTCCTGCTATCTGGGCACAGACAGATTCAGTGACGTCTTGTAATACCATTTGCATCTTTTTCTAATGAAGTCCCACCATAAGATTCCCTGTCTCTCCCTCATGCAGTGATCCTAGTAGTTACAGTATATTATATTACCAGTGTATACATTTCATTTTGTATACTGTTTATTTATAGACACGTTTAGCAGATTTTAATAAAATAATAAGGCGAGGAAAGAGGGGGAAAGGAGTGCAAAAGTGAAAGAAGACGGGTGGGAAAAGGTTTAATTTTTAACAGAAACATTACTCCAGAAGTTGCTTTAGGACAATACTGTTGCAGTGGTTTGCCAAAATGTACTGCTAAACTGTGAAGCAATCATAGCTTCACCAAAGCACTGCAGGAACTGCAGGATGTGAATATTGGATTACTAAAAATGATTTACCTTTGTATTCAGGGTCTAGGTCATCCATAAATTTTGTCAAAGGAAATAATGATCAATGAGTCTTGTTCCCACCGTCTTCTACATTACATGCTATTCTCACAGGATGAGTTGTCTCATTGTCTATGCTTGGGAATTAGATTTGGATCTCACTTTTCCTCTGCTTAATACTGTGCATTATTTGTTCATCTTGAAATCAATAGATTTGTCTTGAAATCTAAATACTAGTTTTTTTTTTTTTTTAAATGCATCAAGCTGATCTTTTATTTACAATGTAGAGATTATTTGCCCATCATGCAGCATTCATATTGTCAGGACGATTACACTGCCAAGTACAAAGACACCATTATCCATTTTATTATAATGCTATTCCATGCACTATAATGCCTTGCGTGATCAAAACACATGTTCTACAAAGTAAGTTTCCTCCAATATACGCAAAGGCTCGCGCAACATGATATTTTTAAATGAGCAATAACCCCACAACCTTCTAAGAAATACACTGGATGTCAGCGTACTCTTAAAAACTCTACTCTTAAAAATACCCCGTTTCTCTATTTTTCACATTTCGCCTTCAGATTAGATCACAAGAGTTTAATCAAAATGAGAATCAGTACTAGAAAAAACATGCAACCTTTTTTACAGTACACTCCCCAAAAGCCTTTAAAATATAAGAATGTACTATACTGCAACTACTAAGGTATTGTCTGAAAGAAAGGAACATCGGCAGGAAGAATAAAAAGGCCTTTTCAAAAGCAACATTAACAAAAGAGTTTTTAAAATACACTTTCTCTTATTGTATCTTTTATACTGTAGTTAATCTTGTTCAAACAAAAGGTTTACACTTCCATTGGCTCCTTAGCATAGAAATCTGCATTGCCACTAAAAATTAAGAACTGGAGAACAGTATTAGGGCTCATAAATCCTGTTTATCAGAAATGCTTTGACTACCTTGGAAACAATTTGAAAAAAATAAAAGCTATTCATAACCACCAGCTACTGTATTCAGCAGCTAGACTGAATTAAATGCTGGTTCTGTCGGATTAACAAGTACTTTTTACAGTGCCCTATTTACATTTTCTGATGGTGTATTAATCTGTGCAAATGTTTTGACTGTTCTACTTATTACTTCAGCATTCTAGTTGGAAGTGCTTTATTTGAGATACTGTATAGAGTTAATTTAGGAAAAGGCTGATAAGGAACAGTTTTTGAGATGGGAAACAAAAAGTTTTGATTTCATTTTACCCATTCTGATGTGAGATGTACAATAGCAAGAATGCTACCTTTCATACTGTGATACAGATGTTAGTGAGTCCAACTACCACTGCACGCACGGAATTGAAACATTATAAAAAAAAATGCCCTGGGTTTCAACCTGAAATGTTTACTTGTATGTATGTATGTATATCTTAAATCTATATAGCACACAGTGTACTCAGCGCTTTACAAAGACAATACAGTAAAAGGAATTATAGTACAATAAACGCAACAAAGTCAGATAATATGAAAGGAAATTCCTGCCCCAAAGAGCTTACGATCTAGTATGTATGTTGGAAATCTTACAGAGACAGCAGATGAGGGAATAAGTGCAGTAGATGGCAGTGCCCGATCACAATGGTTGATTAGAGTGACTGTGGGCGAATGGCTATGAATCCAGGCTATTGGGATGCTTCATTTAAGAGTGGGTTTTCAGGTTGGTCTTGAAGGTGAGTAGAGAAGGTGCTTGGCATATATTGGGTGTGAGGGCGTTCCACAGATAAAGTGCAGTGAGGGGAAATGGTTTAAGAAGAGAGATACTTACAAAAGTATTCTCTCTACGGCTCTGTGTGAGCGTACATGATAGTGACTCTAATCAGAGATTAGTATTGTCTGAATGGAGATTACTACAATGTAATGGAAACAGTAATAACATATTACTGGAGAACTGAAGCTGCACTTCTAACTGTACAAGAAACATTCACTTGTCCTGTCTCTCACTTTTGCATGACAATTCCTTAGAACCAGAATCAACAATACGTCTATTAAATCATACAAAATTATCTTATTTGGTAATGAATTTCAGTTGATTTAATCACCAGTGAATTTGACATTTCCTTAAGCGCATTTCCTTGTTTTTTACCCACAATTTGCCATGTAGGAATTGAATTCATGTTTATTTACTTATCGATATGAATGCCTGGATGTTTAACCATCATCTGTTGTCGATCCACTGCTGAATGAAGGCCTCCAAAATGATTTTCCAGGTACTGCGATTGCAAGCTTCTCTTCACCATGTTGCACCACAAAATGTTTTGATTTCATCCTCTCATGTTACTTTTGGCCATTTTCTTGACCTTGTGATATGTCTTGAAATTGAGTTGAGAACCATCTCTGTCCAATGATGGTCATTTCTTCTTGTGACTAGATTGTAAGCTCTTTGAGGCATGGACTCGTCTAAAGTGCTTTTCCCCATATTATTATGCCACATGTATTACTGCTGTGAAGCGCTATTTACATGGAAGGCGCTATATAAATAAAGACACATATGTCCGGCCCACTGCCATTTTATTTCTTCACCCATATGATGAAGTGACAGACTTTTGTTTGCTTCTGGACCCATTCATTCTTTTTCCTGTCTCTTAGTATAATACCCAGCATACTGTACATCTTTCAGTTTTCGGAAGCTTCTGAATTATCTTCGCATTTAGGGTACCAAGTTTCACATCCATACTTGAGCACAGGCCGAACACTTTCCTTTTGAAAGTGGAGAGTTCCTTTGAAAGATTGTCTTGTTTCTTCCAAATGTGCTCCATCCCATCTTCATTCTCCTATTGCTTTAATTTGACATGTTCTCATCCATTGATGCTTGCTGGCAAGTTAAACATAGAAATGGACAACTTCACGATGTAGTCCATTTATTTTGAGTTGGCACGTTTGTTGAACGTTGTTATTGATGAGATTCATATGGAGGCCCACCCTCTGACTTGCTTTGGGGAGTTCTCAGATTTGTTGCTGGACATCTTCTGGACTTGCAGCAAATAAAAAACCATGTAATCTGCAAATCATAGGTGACTCAATTATTCAATGTTGATTTTGATTCATTTTTCTTCCCAATTCATTTTTCGAACAATTCTTCAAGTGTTGCTGTGAAAAGATTTGATGTCTCCCTGTCGCACTCCTTGCTGACTTTTATCTTGCTTGTATCTTCATGTGATCTAATGGTTCATATGTCATATATAGTCCTTACAATATCAATGTACACTTCTTCAACAGTTTATCTTCTTAATGCACTTAAAACTGCTGAGGTATAGACAGAATCAAAAGCTTTTTTTGTAGTCTACAAATTGTAAACTGAGTGGTAGATCATATTATTGAACAACTTAGATGTGGTCCATGGCATAGCATCCACTTTGAAATCCTGCTTGTCCTTTAGACTGGGCAAAGTCCAGAGTCTGTTGCAGCCTGTTAGTGAGAATCTTCATAACATTATAAAAATTAAAAATCGTAAAAATCTTGTAAGTGAGCAGAATAAATACTGATTTGTCTGTAGTTCTTGATATCTTCTTTGTCTCCTTACTTGTGACTGAGAATACCTGTAACTATGGCATAGCTTCATTGTGAATGAATTGTCCTGTACTTCATACAGCCTGTAATGAGTTTTGCAGGGATTTTTTCTACTTCTCCAGATTCTTTCAAGATTTCAGATGTAATTCCCTCTTCCCTGAGGCCTTCCCATTCTTCATGGATTTGATTTCCTTTACCACTTCTCAGTAAAGACACATTGTACATCATTGGTGGTTTCTTCCTCTGCTGGATTATTCCCTGTGTCATCTGTGTTTTCTTACTGTACTTATTTAGTCATACACTTGTGCATCCTCTTTCACAGATCTACATATTCAATTCTTGTTCTTGCATGTTATGATTGCTCCATTTCTTGTAGTTTCTTCAGTAACTGCTTCGTCTCATCTGACAGTTATTTATCCCGTTTATGTTAGTGATGTTTTCTTATAATACAATCTTCATACATGTTTCATAATTGTTTGTTAAAGTGTCCCTATGCCTGTCAAGCAAAACTGTTATGGACTGTGCAGTCTTCAATCGCATGTTGTTAGCTAGAATATTCTGTATATTAAATGTAATTCTTATTCTATTGGGTCCATTCAATGTCAGTTTTCTCTTTGGATTCATCTTGAAGAATGCATTAATGCTGTAGAGGTTTCCACATTCTGAAAATTCTACAATCTGTCTCCACGTTCATTCCTGTTGCCGTAACCATACAGTAATTAGCAACCAATGCATCATCTTTCTGATGGCCACCAAGCTTTGCATTGAAATCTCCCATAATGATCTTGAGGTGACAATTTCCTTTGTTTTTATGTTGATTGATTTCATTGTGGAAATATTCGAATTCATTGTGTGACTCAGTGTCAGGGTATACACTTGAAGAATGTGACGCTTGCATGTCTTTGTCATGTGAATGATGTTTCCTGCCTGCTCTTTCTGATGAGCTTTCATAATCCACTATGTTGTTCCTCCATCTCTTGTCAATTATGAAGCCTACTCCACTTGCATTCACTTAACTTCTGTAATTATTGGAAGGGTGTAGAGTTCCAGTGCAATGTTCTATGGATGGTCATTTCCTAAAGAGCAACAAAAAAATAATAATAAAAAAAATGTGTATGACGGGGCGTGGCCAAGAAGGCTGGGTAGTGCTGGAGCTCCTGCTCAAGATAGCATCAATCCTTTGCCATTCAAGGATATAAGGGACAGAATTTCCCCAAAACCTAGATATATCAAAAGATAAACTCCCAAGGATTATATAAATCCCAAATCTAAACAATTTGAGCAAAATCCAATTGAATACTGTGGAGCTCTAGTTCTGAAGCCTAGCTGACATCGTCGCATAGTTGGCCCTGAGCATAGATGCCTTGCTGAAGTCTTGGGCCTCTGCCCCACCACTGCATCTATTGTAAACCATCCGGGGAAGACGCAGTTTAACAACACATTCCCACCTGGGACAAGATTGGACCCAAACTCACTCTGGGGCCTGTGAAAATATCTCTGGGGCCTTGAAGGATCTGTGACAGCCACAACTAGGCAGCTAAACAGCTGATCCGCTGATTTGGCATCACCACATGGTTGCGCGCGGACGCTCAACTGGCAATGCTTGCCAGCTATGTAGCTTATTTCAGGTGGTTAGTTTATGTTGCCAAAGTAACTCCTGTTAAGTGGCTGTCCACTCCTAAGTTCCAGATCCTACTAGAATGGTTACCCGACATGTGTGGATCCTGATAGGTTAAGGATGTCTATATCTTGCCTAGTTACAAGGGCAGGATAATGACATCACACAGGGGTATAAAAGTAGCTGCAGTAGCTTCTGACCCCAGGCTCCTGGAGGACACCAGAGGAAAGGAGTCTCACTGTCTTAAGTGTTTAATGTTAATAGTATGTCTTTAATGTGTAACTTTGTGTGAAGAAGTCCTGTCACCTTTTACTGTTCTACAGTTAGGGAAGAGTGTCCCTTGTTTAGTAATACCCTAGTTAAAGATGCCAGAGAAATGCTATCTTTCCTTCCAGGAGGACGTGCATGACATCTCAAAGTAAAGGATCCCTAAATCAGGGTTCCAGGGAAGTGTCACAGCTAAAGTTGCTCTAACGCCAACCCTATGCATATGCACACCAGTTTGCCATAGTATGGAATGCTAGGACAGTTTACAGATGACAGGTAAATGGGAACATCAATAGAATTGCACCCCTACACAGAGTCTTGGAAGGTGCCTGGGAGTGACTCGAGTTCACTGGATCCAGAGATGTCAAGTTTCCCTTAACCCTGGACAAGGGAAGGTGATGAAGCCATGTGTACCACCCCGGAGAGCTATCTGAGTTCCCAAGGAAGAAGAAGAAGAAGAATGTATGAAAGATGTCTTTTCTCAATAAAATTAATCTCTGTCATATAAAGTCCCCTGTGCCCTTCTTATATCAGCTTACAATACCAGTAATTTATTTATTTATTTATCAAATGTTTTACCAAGAAATAATACATTGAGAGTTACCTCTCGTTTTCAAGTATGTCCTGGGCATAGAGTTATGATAACAAATACATGGTTACAAGTACATAGTTACAATAAGGGAGCACGGTTATACATTATATAGAAAACATTGCATGCACAGTAAGAGATAATATATGTTATAGGCGTATGCAACAATTACAGACCAGATTAAAATGTGAGACAGCTTTAGTTTTGAAAGAACAACAAGAAAAAACAAAAAAGTGTAAAAGCGCCGAATGGGTTTTAGGTTTGAATATGGGCAATGGAGCAAAAATAAAAAGCAAAAAACAAAAAACTAAAAAGGTCATGTGACATGAACCAGTCCGGTGCAAGTGAGTGTTTGCTAATACTGAAGATAAAGATAGATGAAAGTAGAATAATCAAAGTAAAATAATCACAACCCGGTGGTGAGTGCAGCTTCTGATAATAGGGAACCCCCCGTCCCTAGTATGACCGTTACAACAAAAAGAAAAAAATAAGAAGCGCAGACAGTGGGGGTTGTGATTAAACTAATGTACTTTATTAAAAGAACTTGTCCAAAAAAACATCCTCTGGGACAACAATGATGTCAATATATGAATGGTAATAAAACAAAATATGTGCTGGTTGAAATGATATGCGGTAACACTTGATCAGTCTACAGGGGATTGAAAACGGGAATTGCCCGATGTGAAAGTCTTAGTCCTGTAGATAGTGCACTGCCCGGGCAGGTATTAGTGAAGAGGGGTACCCCAGGGTTGAGACAATGTTGGAAAAGCTCACCCTTTTGAATCTTGCAGATCCTTGATGGTCCTGTTTTCCCTCAGAACACGAAAAAACTGCTCCGGTGCACACAGCTTGAATGTGCTGCACCTCGCGATACCACGCAGCCCTCCGGGTGTCCAGGTCTGATGTCACTTCCGGCTGTGACGCACAGACCCTTCCCGGTAGTCTCTGGGCTCCGTCTTTCAGCGCTACTTCTCCTGATGGTTGAAAATGACCATACAGACAGCGCAGCGAGTGGTATTAACCGCTCATCTCAAACGCACTCAATAGCAAGCAAACACTCTATTTGCTCCTCCTCCTACGCGTTTCACCAAAAGGCTTCGTCAGGGATAAAGTCACACCATGCTCCTTCATAATTTATAGCTCAGTTAATTGCAATCGTTTAAATGCCCAATTGATGGCTCATTGATTTTGAACTTAAATTCATATAGGTACCACTATTGGTTACAGAATGGTGCAAACAGTATATATGGCTGGTTCATGTCACAACAAAAAACAAAAAGAACACACATAAAGTTTATACAAAATACTTAACAACTTATAAGTGCATATTTAGTGTATTTAAAATAAGCATTTGGATTGAATTGATATTAAAATTGATATTTGACAGTTAGTAATACAATAAGTATTAGTTTTGAAAGAACGTAGACTGGTGGCGGCTGTGAGAGTCTCCGATAGATTGTTCCAATTGTGAGGTGCACAGTAAGAGAAAGGGCAGCGGACGGATACTTTAAGTAAGCCCGGATGCCAGCACCCTGAGAAAAAAGTATGAGTCAAAACCCAACACCTGCACAAACCTATAACACTGCACTTAGTTGTAACCTTTCCAAGTGGAGGCCAGGAGGGTTACATACATATATATATACATACATTACTGGAGTATGATTATTAGAACTACTATTGCTATTTATAATATACTATATAAAGGAAAAAAATAAAATAATAAAACAATATAAATATTTTAAGGATATAAAGAAACACTAACCTTAACCCTTCATTGCCACAGACCCTCTGGCACAAGCGATTATGGACTCTATGCAGTAAGCGCCGAAAAGCCATTTTTCGCCATTTTCTCGCCGATATTGCCTCTCCGATTCAGTAAGCGCCAATAAGCTCCCAAAATCGTAATTTTTTTTCCCGATAATAATTTTTCGGCAGCCGGGTGCCGATAAGCCACTTTTCGGCACTTATCGGCACTTTCTGAAATGCGCTCAATTCTAGTAGCCCCGATCAGCTTTTCGCTGCTGATCGGCACTCTAGAATTGAGATTTGTACGGCAATCCAGTCCGCCAACTAAATTTGGCAAGTTGCTGGGGTAAAAGCATCGGCACGGTCGACACTTAGAAAAAATCAGGCCTTTTTCTTGCCTGGGATTGATGCCGGGGGTCTCCGGAGCTGATACCCATTAATACCAGCACCGGAGCCCCCCGGCATGCATCCGAGGCAGGAAAAATGGATTTAAAGGCCACTTCATTACCTTAGCGGCTAACCGCTAAGGCAATGAAGGGGTTAACCAGCCGTGCCAGCTTTATTGTGGGTAGCGGGGGTGGGTGAAGGGGGTATTTGGCCTTTGGTGGCTGTTTAGGGCTTGCGGGGGGGTTTTGGGTGGATTTAACCCCTTATGACCTTAGCGGTTAAAACCGCTACGGTCATGAAGGGATTAAGCCCTCCCGCTACCCACCCGCAAGCCCTAAACACCCACCGTTGGAGCTAATACCCACTTCTGCCCCCCCTCCCGCCCCCCGCTACCCACAATAAAAAAAATACACACACAACAGCCCCACAATAAATAAATAAATAAATAAATAAATATATATATATATATATATATATATATAATATATATATAGGTAACAGAGCAGATGGCACACAAATACAGATGAAGACAGGTGCTTAGTCACATATGAATGAATATAATCAAAGGCTCTTTACCAGGCAGACCAGAGAATCCAGGGAATCCAAAGTAGGCACAGCAAGGAAGAGACAGCACACTTATTAGCAAAAAGAATTGTATTAGTAAAGCAGGCACAAAACACCAACGTTTCGGTCCTAAAAACAGGACCTTTATCAAGGTATATATATTACACCAACAACCCCTATACCCCCCTAACATACAGTACATATATGCACAGCAATGATACTATAGACTGGCGGGGGCCCTCGGGTGTTACCCGCGGGCCTGCAGTACCAATTCTGTGCCCCCCCAAATTAATTTAAAAACACATACATACTTATAAAGAAATAACCCCCCCCCCCCTAACACATACAGTATAGTAATGGGCACAATTACTATTATCCACAAATGGATAATAGTGCATATGCCCATAAAAAAATACATAAAGAACAATAAATACATTAAATACATATTGCACTCACCCTTGTCCGGCTACCACAATGAAGGCCATCCTCATCTTCATCACTGTCCATGCCCCCTCCGATGCTGCAAAACATAAACAAGAATAAAAACAGCCAATGTAATGTCCCCTAACCCCTTAATCACCATAGCGGTTATTAACCGCTACAGTCATTAAGGGGTTAACCCACCCTCACCCACCACTCGGGAGGCCTAAATACCCTCCCCCACTACCCCCCACCCTGTGAGGCCTAACCACCCTCACCCACTAACACAGGCAGGAGGCCTACCCACATACCCTTGGGGACAATACCCCCTTCCCCCACCCCCAGTACCCACAATAAAAACAATACACAGCCCCACAATAAACATCATTATATTTATTCTATACAAAACCCACCCACTGTGCCCCCCCCCCATAAATACATGATTTATTATTTTACATACAGGGTTAATACCCCAGGCCCACGGGAGTCCCCGGTGGGCCTGACAGGTCACCTCACAGACCTATAGTAGCCCAGCACCATGGTTCAAACAGGGTTTGGAGGCCTATGGGTGGTCTCCGCCAGGTGCCATGGTCCACCCGGTGGTCTCCGTGGGTCACCGTAGGCCACAATGGGGTCCCCATGGGTAGGCCCGTGGCTGTCTGGGGGGCCCCGGGTCAGACCCACAGGTGTCTGAGGGGCCTCGGGTGGTTCACATGGGGGTCTGGGGGCCCTTGGGTGGTCCCTACTGGTCCGCAGTGCCCCCACAGATGTGTGGCCACCGGTTCTTCCCCGCAGGTGTCCCTCGGGGACCCGGCAGCCGTTTACCCATGAGATACCCGAGGAGACCGCAGGTGGTCTCCATAGGTCCCCCACAGACCAAAAGGAACCAACCCTGTATTTAAAAAAAATAAACCTGACCTATACATTAAATACATCAATCCCCCCCAACACATACAGTACAATAATGTGCAAAATAACTATTATCCATATAGGAATAATAGATTATTTGCCCATTATTAAACACATTAACTAGCATAATAAAATAAATAAAGTTCTACTGACCTCATCAATAAGAAGCCCCCTCGACAGCAAATTCTGTGTCCTCCGTTGCCCACAAAATACATAGCCAATACATTGCAATTACATTCTGTTGTCAATTAACCCCTTAATCACCTTATCAGATAATAACTGCAAAAATTACATCTATCTAATTCCAAAATACATTACACACACATTTATGCATAGCAGCATAGCCAAAAACATTTTAAAGATAGCAAAACAAGCATTTCCTACAAAATCATTTCTTACCCTTATGTATTGTGACAGAAAGCAGGGGATTTTAATAAATTCCATATATAGGGCTCCCAGGATACTGAACAGTTTCTATCCTGTTTAGGCTGGAAGTGCAGCCTCATAATACATGCACTCCACCCCACAGTTTGGCAAGTGCTGGAACTGAGGGATGAGGGATCCAAACCAGATTTTGTCTGCTGCCTGATTTCTGTCACCTGTCCTGCTAATTAGAAATCAGGTATTTATGACTGATTTCCTGGTTCCTCTTCCCTCTCCCCCAAGAGCCTGGAAGCAGGAAGTCTGCTGGAAGCAGAGAGGGGAAAAGCCTCTCCCCAAAAAGGTTAAATCATTCTGCTCTTTTTTGTCTAAAACTGCAAAGTTCCTTATTTTGTTGTTGGAAGTGGAAAAGCCACTTCAACCCTGAGTCAGGGAAAACCTAAGTTATGTTATTGCTCAGGTGAGCAGGTTTTTGTTTTGCTTGTGTTTCTGTTGTATGCACTGTGGCAGTCTCAGTGCCTGGGACTGAATAAACCAGGCATAGCCTGTTTAAAGGAACAGCACGTGACGCCTTGTCATTTAACCTACCCTAAAAGACCGTGATCTAACAGTCCCGGACAGACGGCGGAGCCCCGGAGTAAGCATTTGTCACAGTATATATCGATCGAGACATACATACATACAGTGGCAAGAAATGATCTGTATTAAAAAACAATATATCACCTGTAAAATTTAAAAAATATACATGTCCAAGTTAAAAAAAAAACTTTTATTTTGTTGACTTACCATTACTTGACCAACTCACCGACTCCCGTTGAACACCTTACTCTCGAACCAATCCACGCACAGGAACCCATAAAATAATAAACCATAAAATAATAAACCATAAAAAAATAAACCATAACAATCCTGGGGTCTTCTATTTGTAATCCATCTTCATCTGTATTCTTCTTTCTTGTATCTTCTTCCGCTCTCTTCTGGTGTCTTCTTCTGTTCTTCGGCCACGGCCTGACCTTTTTTCTTCTGTAGGATGTCCTTCCTCCTCGGCGTCTGGCTTCAAAATGAGATGACATAGGCTTTTATAGGCCTATGACGTCACATTTTGGTCAAATGTTTCCCACGGCCCTGATTGGGCCGTGAAAAACATGTGATTTGAGAAAAAAAACAAAAAAATGTTGACGTCATTTAAAGGCAATGACACCAGCCAATCAGAATGGCTGAGCTTCAATTGCCTTTAAGATGACGTCATCAAAACAAAGATGGCCGGCGACACATGACACACTCTGATTGGCTGAATCAAAGCCTCTGTCACATGGTCTACCAAAGCCAATCAGAGTTGGGATTTCGTTCCCACGCTCTGATTGGCTACCATACCATGTGTTTTATTATTTTATGGGTTCCTGTGCATGGATTGGTTCGAGAGTAAGGTGTTCAACGGGAGTCGGTGAGTTGGTCAAGTAATGGTAAGTCAACAAAAGAAATGTTTTTTTTTTAACTTGGACATGTATATTTTAAAAATGTTTACAGGTGATATATATTTTTTTAATACAGATCATTTCTTGCCACTGTATGTATGTATGTCTTGATCGATATATACATACAGGGTAAGAAATTATTTGGTAGGAAATGCTTGTTTTGCTGTCTTTAAAATGTTTTTGGCTATGCTGCTATGCATAAATGTGTGCGTAATGTATTTTGGAATTAGATGGATGTAATTTTTGATGTTGTATGCTGTACTTTAGGTCATGGTGAGGCTTGCTTTTGTATCTTGGATTATTTTTGGTACTTACATTTTGTGTGATGGTAACTTGTTTTGTTTAACGATTGAAATAGTTAATTGTGTAATTGTTATGGATGCTATTTTAATTGTTTTGGATTTGATTAATGAATGCTAATTGATTTCTGTTGACTTGCTTGGTTAAAATAGTATACTTGGTTGGATTTAATGGTGTTTTGTAAACAATATTTTATTGGTAACATTGATTTGCAGAGTGTACATGTTGCACAGATTTTATGCATCATGTATTGTATACAATGTAAATTCAATGTTTTGATTGGCATTTGATGCTTTTGAATGGCAGATGAGATTGATTTTTGTAGGAAATCGGCTTTTATGTTACTGTGGCTGATATGGAGAAGTGGTATTTTTATTAGAGCATTTTTTGGTTATTCCTTAAACATTTCTTTGTATATTGGTTCATCGTGTGTATATATATTTATATATATATATATATATATATATATATATATATATATATATATATATATATATATATATATATATATAAACAAGAGTGACCTAGGCGCAAGTAAAAACAAGAAAGACAAACATAGGGTAATACGTTCAAACAATTTGTCTGCCAGAGGGTACGATATGCCCTTACAGCAGATAGAATATAATCAGGCCTTGTATCCACTCTGGGATCAGGAACAATGAATGAAGATCTGGAACAGCCAGCAGCAACTCATCTACAGGAACCGTATCCTCGTGTGAAGTGTCACATATAGGATGAGAAGTGGGACACATACATAGTGTAACACAGTTTGTTATAAAATTTAATAAAAAAGACAATAAGTAAAATACTCACACTTTGTGAGTTTGGGTAAAAGCGTTTGAGAATTTAGAGCTTCTCACACTCATCAAGGGTAGGTATCCGTGGACTTATACACAGTTCCAGTTAACTCCTTGCACAATGTCCTTATAACCACATGCAGAGTTATTGCCAAAACTTCCAGGGGTATGGAGTCATTTATTTAGGCACTCCCAATAATGTCCAGAGCTTCCGTGGAGCGGTAGAACGGTAGACCTTTTGGCTGCAGACTTAATCAGGGAAAGTTAGAATGTGAGGTAGTATACCCTCCTATATGTGTGGTAAATATCATTATTAGTCTTATTGTGATTGCGCTTATTGTAGTTTTCTGTTTTTATATATATATATATATATATATATATATATATATATATATATATATATATATATAGTTGCATGATGAAGCCACTGTACAAATGAATGTGTGAAGGGTGGGTATCGGGCCAGGGTGGCTTAACCCCTTAATTACCTTTGCGGTTATTATCCGATAAGGTGATTAAGGGGTTAATTGATAACAGAATGTAATTGCAATGTATTGGCTATGTATTTTGTGGGCAACGGAGGACACGGAATTTGCTGTCGAGGGGGCTTCTTAATGATGAGGACAGTAGAACTTTATTTTTTTATTATGCTAGTTAATGTGTTTAATAATGGGCAAATAATCTATTATCCCTATATGGATAATAGTTATTTTGCACATTATTGTACTGTATGTGTTGGGGGGGGGGGATTGATGTATTTAATGTATAGCTCAGGTTTATTTATTTTTAAATACAGGGTTGGTTCCTTTTGGTCTGTGAGGGACCTAAGGAGACCAGCTTCGGTCTCCTCTGGCTTCTCATGGTTAAACACCGGGGGACACCTGTGGGGAAGAACCGGTGGCCACACATCTGTGGGGGCACCGCGGACCCGTAGGGACCACCCGAGGGCCCCCAGACCCCCGTGTGAACCACCTGAGGCCCCCCAGACAACTGTATAGATGTGCAGGGGTTCTCCGGAGCTGAACCGCATTGGTTTCAGGTCCGGGGACCCCCTGCTTCCCGAGATACACACCCCTTTATGGGGTGCCGGTATCCCTCTGCTTTGTTTACATTCCGCGCTCACGTGATCGGGACTTTTAAATGCAGAGGGATACCGGCACCTCATAAAGGGGCCTGTATCTCGGGAAGCAGGGGGTCCCTGGACCTGAAACCAATGCGGTTCAGCTCCATTGAGACCCCCTGCACATCTACAATGAATAAAAATTGATTTCAATCGCGGATCTCTCTCTGCTGCACATCCCGGCAGGGGACGGCGTATCGCCTGGTTATCGGAAGACAGACTGTCTCGCCACCGGCTGCTCGGCGTGTTGCTTTCACAGTGAGTCACGAGGGATTCGGCCCTTCCTGAATACAGCGAGGGCAATACGCCAAAATCATGCCGATATTGAACCCCTGCCGAGAGTGCTTTTTCGGTGCTTACTGCATGAGGCCCTAGGTAACTGCTCTCCTGAGCGTTCACATGATCCCCTCATGATTAGGGTCACCAGTTTAGTTAGTGCTGATCGACACAGTAGGGGTTAGAAAGGTGGGATAAGAGTCTTATTTTGTACATATATAAATATTACATTTATATAAATTCTGTTTTTTTAACGCCATTTTATATGTCAAAGTGATTATTTTTAACTCTCAATTATTTCACATTGTGGTTATCTTCTAAATTACTTATACAGTTTTTAAAAATTTTGAAACACAGTATTAACATAAAGTATTAACCCTAAGGAGCCTATTCTCATAACTGCAAGTTGTGTCAATCTGTGTCTAATGAGCACTTTCTGATCGGATTAGCATACTTTACTTCAGTGGAAGCCCCTCTCACATGTTCAATCTCTGCGGAAAAGGCATTTTTAGGCGCGTTTTCACTCCGGCTCTGCAAATCTGATCGGTTTGTCCATGAAGCCTTCAAATCAAATTGTATTACTTCAACTGGAATTCTTGCAACTCCGTTATCAAAACCGCTTCTATAAACTCACATTTTTATTCATACCACCTCTAGGGTGGCGAGATACAGTAGGCTCAATAGACTCCGTTTTGTATCCTTACAAGCCACAAAACCAATTTCTGGACTGCAGAACAGGAACTGACTTACTGTGTATATGTTATTAAATATTCTATATTAATTTTAGCCCTTTTACCCTAAAGTTGAACTCATGAGATGCATTATACAAATAATGTTATCACCTATAGAAATGTCACTGCATAGAAACTATCAACCCCATTAATATTACTAATAATACAAATAAAAATGGTTTATTTTATTGATGATTATTTTTTTCAAGTGCCAATTTAGCAACTGTCTCTACACATATAGGTCGGAATTCATCAAAGTGCTAGGGGGTATGTCGTGCCTGATCTTGAATAGCAGTTAGCACCTTATCGGACGCAATATCCTGCTTCGATGACTCCTGACCATAATGTCATTATCACATCTTTATGTCTTTATATTTTTAGATTCACACATATTCTAGAAAAAATTCACATATTTCTGGATCTAAGAGCACAGAGGGGTTGAAACAATGAGGTTTTAGTGATGTCAAAATAAGTATTAGTAGTAATATTAGTAAAGACAATTTGGAAACACAATTTTAGAAACTATAACCATTGGTTATTTTGGAAATGTAACATGGTGGCATACTGTCGCCTTAGAGAAATATCTTAGAAATGAAAGAGTACCAAGAGCTCTCAGAATATTTAAATGCCCCAGCTTTAATCAAAATTGTGCAATTTTGTATTGAGCAATGGAATAACATTTTAGACAATCAGTTAGATGAGCATATTCTAACACTACAAAAAAAGTTAGAACCATTTCATCATCTCACATAATTTGCTACACTAAATGAAGAAATCAAAGAGCAGTTAGATGATAGGGAAAATGTGATAGAAAGGAGAAGTTAAAGATTAATAGAGATAGAGATGATTGCAAAAATACCAGACAAAGAAATTGGAGTAGGATTTTAATACACAAAAGAAATTTTTTAGATGAAAGAATATCAATGTAAATGATAATTTTAAACCAATATACTGTAAAGGGAAGGGGAATCATCATGCAAAGCAAAGTGTAGGTATATATATATTGGACCAAATATATAAACTTAAGAATCAATACCAAAAGAGACATCATAAAAATATGCAGGATATAAAACTCAATACTCTGAAATTACACCAATGAAAGATTCATCATCAGATAATTGTAGACAGCTCAACAGAGAAAATCATTATACAGATAATATAATATCATAATATTGTAGCTGACTCTAATAGGGTTCTTTTTTAGTGAGATGAAGAGATGAAGTTAAAGATAAAGCCACTTCTAGGGGAAGCTATCAGCATTGCAATGCCCCTAAGAAGAAAAATGTAGGGATATGTAAAAGTGAACAAAGGGAGGCATGCAAACCTATAAAGAGAAGGGAAATTATGAAGAAAGTATTTCCTCTGTTTTACAGAAAGGAGCAAATGGTCACAAGATGAACTTTACGAGTTCATTCTATATACTGTACATGGGAAAGAAGTCCTTTCTGAGCTCCTTAGCCATACACAAATCCTCTAACTGTAGAAGTATAAAAATATGAGCACACAGAACAAAAAGTATTTTAACGAATGAAATACAGAAAAAAGAAAAAGAAAACAGCGCAAAAAAACCTCATGGTGTAGTATTACAAATAAATTTTATAAAGTGAAATGGTGATTATTTTACGTACATCAATAAAAGCATAATTCAGCATGACATGTTAGGGACATGTTACCACTCGCAGGAAACAGCTATGTGCAGGCTGATGTGTATCTGGATCGTCCTCTGGTCCTCTGTATACAGCTCAGCAAAGGGTTGCACGTCTCTTAGGAAATCCTCCTTGTAAGGTGTTCGCCAGTCTCCGTCAAACCGCTTAGTGAGAGGTTTGTGCCTCCTTCAGGGATCTCCCTGCAGCAGCCGTCAGCTCCGGCACGATATTCTCACAGGCAGTTCCGGATTGATCGCAGTGGCGTCTGACGTCATCAGACGGCTCCCGTCTATGCTCGCGTCTCTCTGCTCACAATGTCAATGGAGTGGGAGTCCCATAGGTTATAAACTTGAGTTATGCAGTGAAATAAAGCCGCAATGGGGTTCAGATTAGGAAGGTATTGGAACGCGCCCTCTCCTACGCGTTTCGTAATGAATACTTCTTCAGGGAATAACGGAGGAAGTTTCAGGGGCGGTTCTTATACTTAGTGAAACTGGTTTGATTGGCCATACTTAGTTGGCAAACAGTCCCCACCTGGGGAGACAAGGCTATGGCCTCAATCAACATCTAAGTTAATACAAAAACATTTAGCACATAACAAATACATTCAATTTTTAATAACCAATTGCGGTTCTTGAAATTTTAAAATAGAACTTCTAAAAATAAAGAAAACAAATGTTAGTAATATTTAAAAACAGAACAGGTGCATAACAAATCACTATCTGGATATAAATGTTTAAGAGTGAATAAAATGATATAGAAAATGGTAAGGACTGTTTTTTTATATAAAGTGTACAGACATTCATAGTAAAGAGAATAGATATACTCATTAAAATATATTGTGTGAAAAATACATTATTTATAAAAAATCACTGGTTAAAATTAACACTAGAAAAATTAAAAAGGTAACAAGTTAAAAAAGAGACCAGACATCAATCTCTTCATTAAGACCTAGTGGAGATAGAGTTTGGAGTTTATAGATCCACAAACTTTCTTGTTTTGATAGTTTCTTCTCTCTATCTCCACCACGTCTCCCTGCTTGCACAATTTGGATACCTATGTAAGACATAAATGAAGGGTCAGAATTGTGTTTAAGTTTAAAATGCCTGGACACGCTATGTTGCTCAAAACCTATTCTAATGTTTCTCGCGTGTTCTAAAATCCTGACCCTTAAAAATCTTTTTGTCCGCCCTACATATTGGTATCCACAGGGACATTGTATTAGATATACCACATATACTGACTTACAGGATATGCAGTCTTTGACAGTGAAATTTTCTTTGGTTGTGTTAGATTGAAAGGTTTTACGATCTTTACTTAACATCTTACAGGCTTTGCATTTTCCACAGCAATAGTTACCGTTGGGTTTATCAGGCATCCATGGAATCTCCAATTGTGTTTGAATCTGAGATCCAATATCACTTGGTGCCAGATAGTGTTTAAGAGTCTTTGCCCGGCGGTAAATAAAGCTGGGTTTATGATTAAGAGAAGGACCCAAGATCGGATCATTGCATAGAATGTTCCAGTTTTTATTAATAATTTTCTGAATATTAGTGCTGACAGAACTAAATTCTGTAATAAAGGGTACTATTAACTTTTCCTCTTTATCTTCTGTCTTTATTTGTTTTTTCTGCACTAATAAAGAATCCCTCTCCATTTTCTCAACCTTCTCTAAAGAGCTGAGAAGCAGGGTCTTGTCGTACCCACGCTCAACAAACCTCTCAAAGAGAGAGACCGATTGGGCTTCAAAGTCAGTTTGAAGACTGCAATTGCGTTTAATACACATAAACTGGATTAGGGGTATATTGTCAATCCATGACCTTTTATGATTACTGGATGACAATAAAAAGCTGTTGGTGTCCACTTTTTAAAAAAATGTTTTAGTATTAATATTTTCACCAATTTTGGATACCAGACTGAGGTCCAAAAAGTCTATCTGACTCTCACTTGTTTCGGATGTAAATTTCAAGTTAAAATCATTGTTGTTCAGATAGGCCTTAAAGAGCTCCAGCGTATCTTCATCATCCTCCCAGACACACAGGACATCATCGATATATCTCTGCCATACAATAACCCTATCCATAAAAGGGTTATTATGCCATATGAAGTTATCTTCCCATACCCCCATGTATATGTTTGCATAACTGGGGGCAAAATGCGTCCCCATGGCTGTGCCGCACACTTGTAGATAATACTGATTCATAAATAGAAAATAGTTGTGCGACAAAATAAAGTTGATGGCTTCGATAATAAATTCACAATTTAGTGGGTGGAGCTCTATATCTTTTGATAGTGTCTCCTTAATTGACCCAATCCCTTTATCATGGGGAATGCATGTATAAAGGGATTGAACATCGAATGTTGCCCATCTATACCCATCCTGCCATTTTATCGTTTTGACCAAATTCAAAACAGCAGTGGTATCTTTAATATAAGATGGTAGTACCTTCACATATTTTTGAAGAAAAAAATCAACGTACTGTGACAAATTCGATGTTAAAGATCCAATTCCGGAGATTATAGGTCTATCCGGTGGATCGATTGATGTCTTGTGTATCTTAGGAAGATGATAATATACCGGTATAGTCGGAAATAAAACATTTAAAAATTGATGTTCTGACTTAGTCAATACTGTGGACGCAACAGCCTCATCGAGAAGGTCCTGCAATTCTAACACAAATTGTTTTGTAGGATCTTGGCTGAGTTTGGCGTAATACACTTGATCATTTAATATGCGCATCGCCTCAGTTTCATAATTGTCACGGTCTTGGATCACTACTCCGCCACCTTTATCGGCCTGTCTTATTATCAGATCCTTTCTGTCCTGTAGTTCTTTTAAAGCTAGATGTTCCTTATAGCTAAGATTATGTGATATATCAGAAGTTTTGAAATTTTTTACCAGTGATGTAAATTCATTATTGACTATGTTAAAAAACGAATCGATAAAACTCCCTTTACTATGGGCTGGATAAAATTTAGATGGTGGTCTAAAATTACTATGTTGGCATAAATCTGAAACTTCTTCATTCGGGTCTGTATTATCAGTAGGGTTACTTGGATCGATTCCTACTTCTTTTTTGAGGAAATGCCTTTTTAGTGTCAGGTTCCTAGTGAACCTGTGTAGATCCGAAAATAACTGAAACCCATTAGGGCCACTTGATTGGGAAAATTTAAGACCCTTACTTAATACCAACTTTTGGCATAGTGTTAGATCTACCTTAGATAAGTTAAAAATGCCTTTAAAAGATTCGTTTAATTCGATTCCCTTCTTTGTTTTGGTCTTACACCCTCCTCTCGTTCCTCTTCTGGTGAGTGGTGTCTTTTCTGTGACCTGGGAGTCTCTATATTCTTTTTCTCTTTCTCTTTTGCTATACTCCCCTTTTCTTTTGGGCCCAGATATCTTAATTTGAGTTCCTCCAGAAAAAGGGATTTTTTGGGAGATTGTTGTTCAGAGTCTTTTCTAGGGGGTGTATTAGCCCTCCAATTTTGTTTTTCTTTTTGATGTATATCTCTACTATATGTTTCTTTATTAGTGTGCTCTGATCTAGTATTTGAACTATCTCTCCTTTTGTTATAGCTTTTGTATTGTCTGTCATTTGTCTTTTTAGAATAACTTTTATATGATTTGTGATTTTCTCTAGGTTGTTCTTTATGGACTCTTTCTCCCTCAAAATGAAGGCTATTATCCCTTTTTTTCTTTTGGTGTGATGCACCTTGTTTTTTATGGGGATTTTGGCCAATGAGAACAAAACCCTTTTCAGATTTATTCCAGTCCTTTTGTCTACCATTATCGTAATCATGTTTATCACGATAAAATTTCTTTTGTTTATTCAACATAATTTCCTCCGTTGTAGACTCTAGTGTCATTTTTAGTTCGCATTCCAATTTGGAACAATCAGTGTGTAACACTAAAGGTTCCAAAGTTAAAATCATTTTTCCTATTTCCTTTTCTAGGGCAGCTATTGATCTACTGCGTTCAAAGATAATAAGCTTCATCAATTCTCTGGGGGAATTCTCTGGGGGAGGAGGAAGAGAGAGAGGGGGAGAGGAGGAAGAGAGAGAGAGAGAGAGAGAGAGAGAGAGAGAGAGAGAGAGAGAGAGAGAGAGAGTGGGGGAGAGGAGGAAGAGAGAGAGAGAGAGAGAGAGAGAGAGGGGGGAAGAGGAGGAAGAGAGAGAGAGGGGAAGAGGAGGAAGAGAGAGAGAGAGAGTGGGGGAGGAGGAAGAGAGAGAGGGGGAGAGGAGGAAGAGAGAGAGAGTGGGGGAGAGGAGGAAGAGAGAGAGAGAGAGAGGGGAAGAGGAGGAAGAGAGAGAGAGAGTGGGGGAGAGGAGGAAGAGAGAGAGAGAGGGGAAGAGGAGGAAGAGAGAGAGAGAGAGTGGGGGAGAGGAGGAAGAGAGAGAGAGAGAGAGAGAGAGAGAGGGGAAGAGGAGGAAGAGAGAGAGAGAGTGGGGGAGAGGAGGAAGAGAGAGAGAGAGAGAGAGGGGAGAGGAGGAAGAGAGAGAGAGAGTGGGGAAGAGGAGGAAGAGAGAGAGAGAAAGAAGGAAGAGAGAGAGAGAGAGAGAGAGAGAGAGAGAGAGAGAGTGGGGGAGAGGAGGAAGAGAGAGAGAGAGAGAGGGGAAGAGGAGGAAGAGAGAGAGAGAGTGGGGGAGAGGAGGAAGAGAGAGAGAGAGAGAGAGGGGAAGAGGAGGAAGAGAGAGAGGGGGTTATTGTATGGCAGAGATATATCGATGATGTCCTGTGTGTCTGGGAGGGTGATGAAGATACGCTGGAGCTCTTTAAGGCCTATCTGAACAACAATGATTTTAACTTGAAATTTACATCCGAAACAAGTGAGAGTCAGATAGACTTTTTGGACCTCAGTCTGGTATCCAAAATTGGTGAAAATATTAATACTAAAACATTTTTTAAAAAAGTGGACACCAACAGCTTTTTATTGTCATCCAGTAATCATAAAAGGTCATGGATTGACAATATACCCCTAAGCCAGTTTATGCGTATTAAACGCAATTGCAGTCTTCAAACTGACTTTGAAGCCCAATCGGTCTCTCTCTTTGAGAGGTTTGTTGAGCGTGGGTACGACAAGACCCTGCTTCTCAGCTCTTTAGAGAAGGTTGAGAAAATGGAGAGGGATTCTTTATTAGTGCAGAAAAAACAAATAAAGACAGAAGATAAAGATGAAAAGTTAATAGTACCCTTTATTACAGAATTTAGTTCTGTCAGCACTAATATTCAGAAAATTATTAATAAAAACTGGAACATTCTATGCAATGATCCGATCTTGGGTCCTTCTCTTAATCATAAACCCAGCTTTATTTACCGCCGGGCAAAGACTCTTAAACACTATCTGGCACCAAGTGATATTGGATCTCAGATTCAAACACAATTGGAGATTCCATGGATGCCTGATAAACCCAACGGTAACTATTGCTGTGGAAAATGCAAAGCCTGTAAGATGTTAAGTAAAGATCATAAAACCTTTCAATCTAACACAACCAAAGAAAATTTCACTGTCAAAGACTGCATATCCTGTAAGTCAGTATATGTGGTATATCTAATACAATGTCCCTGTGGATACCAATATGTAGGGCGGACAAAAAGATTTTTAAGGGTCAGGATTTTAGAACACGCGAGAAACATTAGAATAGGTTTTGAGCAACATAGCGTGTCCAGGCATTTTAAACTTAAACACAATTCTGACCCTTCATTTATGTCTTACATAGGTATCCAAATTGTGCAAGCAGGGAGATGTGGTGGAGATAGAGAGAAGAAACTATCAAAACAAGAAAGTTTGTGGATCTACAAACTCCAAACTCTATCTCCACTAGGTCTTAATGAAGAGATTGATGTCTGGTCTCTTTTTTAACTTGTTACCTTTTTAATTTTTCTAGTGTTAATTTTAACCAGTGATTTTTTTATAAATAATGTATTTTTTACACAATATATTTTAATGAGTATATCTATTCTCTTTACTATGAATGTCTGTACACTTTATATAAAAAACCAGTCCTTACCATTTTCTATATAATTTTATTCACTCTTAAACATTTATATCCAGATAGTGATTTGTTATGCACCTGTTCTGTTTTTAAATATTACTAACATTTGTTTTCTTTATTTTTAGAAGTTCTATTTTAAAATTTCAAGAACCGCAATTGGTTATTAAAAATTGAATGTATTTGTTATGTGCTAAATGTTTTTGTATTAACTTAGATGTTGATTAAGGCCATAGCCTTGTCTCCCCAGGTGGGGACTGTTTGCCAACTAAGTATGGCCAATCAAACCAGTTTCACTAAGTATAAGAACCGCCCCTGAAACTTCCTCCGTTATTCCCTGAAGAAGTATTCATTACGAAACGCGTAGGAGAGGGCGCGTTCCAATACCTTCCTAATCTGAACCCCATTGCGGCTTTATTTCACTGCATAACTCGAGTTTATGACCTGTGGGACTCCCACTCCATTGACATTGTGAGCAGAGAGACGCGAGCATAGACGGGCGCCGTCTGATGACGTCAGACGCCACTGCGATCAATCCGGAACTGCCTGTGAGAATATCGTGCCGGAGCTGACGGCTGCTGCAGGGAGATCCCTGAAGGAGGCACAAACCTCTCACTAAGCGGTTTGACGGAGACTGGCGAACACCTTACAAGGAGGATTTCCTAAGAGACGTGCAACCCTTTGCTGAGCTGTATACAGAGGACCAGAGGACGATCCAGATACACATCAGCCTGCACATAGCTGTTTCCTGCGAGTGGTAACATGTCCCTAACATGTCATGCTGAATTATGCTTTTATTGATGTACGTGCAATAATCACCATTTCACTTTATAAAATTTATTTGTAATACTACACCATGAGGTTTTTTTGCGCTGTTTTCTTTTTCTTTTTTCTGTATTAGCTGGATAGCTGAGCCATCCCCTAAGAGCAGCAGCACAAAACCTCCCTATACCAAGGTTGTATTTATCTTGATCACAATATCACTTAATCCCTATTTACCACTAATGAGCGCAATACCTATTTGTTTCACATAACGAATGAAATGTTGGATTTGTACAGGATAATAAAGGAAAATGAATAATAAAAATCAAACGTCGCATTCGCTTCTTCTTCTGAATGTAAAAAGTAAAATATTTATTCCGCGCACGTGTGTATGTCTAATTGGAACTTGTTGAAACGCATATGGGTGTCATTACATTTCTGCGCATGCGTGTATGTGTAATTGGAACCTGATTGAAACGCATATGCATGTCAGCACATTTCGACGCATGCATGTATGTCTAATTTGAACTTGTTGAAACGCATATGCGTGTCATGACTGTAGTACAGTTGCTGATAGTGTAATGTATATTCTGTAACTAGTAAAAACAAAGTTTATTTTCTAGATTTTTATAGTATAGTGTAGATATTATACTGTAAGTTTATTTAAGCACTAAAAGCAATTTAATTTCATTACTGTACAGTAAGATACAGCACAGTGCATTTCATCATGGAGTCGCTACAGTAAATAATGTATCTTCTAGACCAGGGGGGCACAAACTTTTTTCTCTCGCCCCCTGCCAACAGTCCCCACTTCTAGGGGAAGCTATCAGCATTGCAATGCCCCTAAGAAGAAAAAGGTAGGGAGATGTAAAAGGGAACAAAGGGAGGCATGCAAACCTATAAAGAGAAGGGAAATTATGAAGAAAGTATTTCCACTGTTTTACATAAAGGAGCAAATGGTCACAATCTTTTCCATATATATATATATATAGCCTAGCCTGTATAGTCAGGAAGGGATACAGAGATCCACCCCCCCCCCCCATGCTGCCAGACACACACTGTTGAGAGTTATACAGAGAGGGTGAGAGACGCTGCTGCTATACTGATCTGGGAAGGCACAAACAGACTGCCCTGTGAGAGACTGAAAGGGGACCTGCTGCAGGTACACTGGGTAAAGTGGGGACAGAGTTTAATTCTCCCACGATTAGTTAGGGACTAAGCAGTATTAGTCAGTACTCCTGGAAGGAGTTAGGTCTTTTGTTTCTATTTTGTGTTATGAGTTAACCCTGTACCTGCTTTGTACCCTGTAAATAAACCCCTGCTTAGAAAGTACAGTATTTCCTGCCTTTGATCTGGACAAAAGATCCAAAATTGGGACTGAGACGTCACAATTGGTGGAGTTTAACGCAGGCAGTCCACAAGGCAGTGAAAGGGGAAAATGGAGGAATTTCTGACCTCGCTTCAGTACAAACAAACAGAAAATTCTGCAATTTTAATGCGGGGTTTGCAGCAACTGGCAAAGACCCAAGAGGAGATGTCAAAATCCTATAATGAGAGTTTACTACAGATGACAAAGTCACAAACTGAAAGCACGTGGCGTTAGTACAGCAGATGGCGCTGTCCCTACATCAGACGCTAAAAGAAGAGCAAAACGAGACGCAACTTCGCCTACACGAGGAGCTCCGAGTGTTGGGAGAGAAAATTACCGCCCAGCCTAGAGTGGCCCCACAGGTCGCTCACCACGTAAAAACGCACCTCATTCAGAAAATGACGATGGGCGATGACGTTGAGGCGTACCTGTCAATCTTCGAGCGCACCGCAGTACGTGAAGGGTGGCCAGCTGAGGACTGGGCGGGAGAAGGGTGGCAGGCTGAGGTTTGGGGTGCTTAGGGAGAAGGGACGGCACATGCATGGATTAGAGTACTGTGTCTTACCTGGCAGTATTGCCGGGAGAGTTTCCTGCACCAAGGAGGGGTTTTTCCTTCGTGTTCTCTTGGCCCAGTTCCAGACATACATATGCAAAACAGAAAAAGCAAAACATTATTATACCATGACCCCAATACAGACCATACTTATTCAGAACTGTTATCTTTTGCTTTTTTTTTAAGGGGGGGGGAGGAGACAATGCATGCATAGCTTTGGGTACAGCACTTTACATTGGACTAGAGGTTTACAGTAGGGTTTGGGGGTAAGGGACTTGGCATGCATGGATTGGAGCACTATGTCTTACCTGGCAGTATTGCTGGGAGAGTTTCCTGCACCAATGAGGTGTTTTTCCTGCATGTTCTCTTTGCCCAGCTCCAGACATGCAAAATTGAAAATAAGCATAAAACAATTAAATAATTTTAAACAATCAATTGTCTTTTTTTTTTAGATTAAAAACATTGGCGGCGCATCTATATTTTAAAATAAATGTATAACTAGTAGTCATCAAACAGGTCGGAGGACTTCCAGAGAAGGGCATTGATGCTTTCTGACGGTTTTCACAAGTTAACTGTTAAAATTAAAATAGTGCTTTACTTCTTCAATAATTGTTCTCCTTAAATTTGCAGGAAGACCCATCTTGTGTTTGTTGCCTTCATAATTTACATTTTTGGTCCACACGCTGTACATCTCAAAACTGACGTGGTGTTTAAAGCACTTGTCACCTGAGATCAGACTCCAAAAGACTGTTCATGGTCCCAAGGCTCAACAAAGTATCCGGACGCTCCTCCTTCTCCTACCGTGCACCCCAAAACTGGAACAACCTACCAAAGACTCTCACATCCACCACCAGTTTAAGTTCTTTCAAATCTAAGGCTGTCTCACATTTTAATCTGGTCTGTAACTGTTTCATACGCCCATAATATATATTTTCTTTAACTGTGCACGCAATGTCTTGTATATAATGTATACCCTGTTCATTTATGTAACTGTATTTGTCACCATGTATTATTTGTTTTACTCTGTGCCCAGGACATACTTGAAAATGAGAGGTAACTCTCAATGTATTACTTCCTGGTAAAATATTTTATAAATAAATAAATAATAATAAATAAAGATGAACTGGGCATATTTCTGAGATAGACCACCACATCTGATCTTTTATTTCTCACGGACGCTCTGGGGAAGGTCTCTCAGGGTGATGTCTGGGAGCTGTACAATCCTGGTTGCTGGAGTGGGTATGCTTCTGGCAGCAAGCGAGGGTAGATGGTCGGGGAGGATGCTTTCCTCCTGTCATGGCCTAGCGCTTACCGGGGATGTCATCTCTTCCAACAGAAGTGTATACATGTATTCTGGAGACTGAGGGGGTGAGCGTGGGGGGGGGGGCTGTGGTGTGCTTGATGTTGGCACCGTGAAGGTCAAATACAGGGATTGAGAGGGTGCATAGTGTGGGGGGGGGGGTATGCGGTTCCTCCACGGGAGAATAAGGTGCCTCCAGGCCAACCTCCTGCTCCTACGTCGGACATACAGGGGCAGGGACTCCAAGCAAAGAATAGAGCCCCACGGTGTTCCTCTCAATCTTATCCAGAACAACACCCATGCACCTATATACAACAAGAGTTCCACACTCGGGCTGTTTCAAATCTTCTTAGAGTTAAAATCCCCTTGCAGCGGTGTGTGTAGGAGCACCTCCCCAGAACGCTCCTAAACGAGGCCTCCCGTATGGGAAACCCCAAGACAACAAAAAAAACCACACAAAGGGATTAATACATACCTGTAAGAAGAAAATATAAATAGAAAAATTCCAAAACGGAATTGATGTAATAAAATATTTTATTAAGAGGTCTTACAAGACCATAAAATAAAACTACACAACTACACAGTGGTTCCAACACCGCTACAGTGAAGTAGTGTACACACCTACTATATATACATAATGTAGCCCTGATTGGTTTTTGGGCTATATGTCTGCTCTACTCCTGGCAGTAAAGCCTACTATGGGTAGGTTTGCCAGGGGTAATCATGGGTTTTCCCCACACATGCAGCTCAGTGAGTCAGACAAGGTGGGCAATCAGGCCTGCAGTCCAATTAGGGACAGGTGACTGGTTCTCACTGGAACTGACTTAAGGAGTTGCACTTCCTGTATTTAGCCAGTCTGCCTCTACCGTGAAAGAGGCTGGTTTACCCAAACTAAGCTGCCAGGGCTCTGGCAGTTTGAGGCCCGCCCTTAGGGGAGTGGTAGGAAACCGTTACCTCTTATCCCACCAGGGGATAAGGGATGAGCAAGGACCACTCTCTGTGCCCTTTGGCTGGGAGTGGATCCAGGGACATCCTGCGGGTGGATACACTCTGAGCTGTTATCAACTGCTGCTGCTGCTGAATACAGAGACCAATAAAGCATCCTGAGTGTTATTATACCTCCTTCCTGAGATTGAAGTCTATTGGGAGGAGGGAGAAGAGATTCTTCTGCAGAGACTTCTCCCCATACACCGGGGGGCTGCACGAGATGGAGGCACTGCACCTGTGAGTACTAGTCGGTCAAGACTCCAGAAGCCTGTCCTGTCATTCTCCTATACCATCATGCGGGAGACCCAGGGCCCCCTGTTACCAGCAGGTATGCACCACACTATGCCATGTAACCAGAACGAGTTTCCTAGAGAAAGGCCCTATGTGAGATTGGGTGGGGGAAACAGGGTTACAATAACATACATGCACTAAACACATGCAGAGACTAACAAGTCTCAAACACCACCAAACTGGCAATAAAACACCCAAGTGAAGTGAGATGCCAATTCTGGGCGATAATACTGAACTGAGGAAGCCAGACACTAACCAGAGAAGCGCGAGCAGGGAGCCACTCGCTGGCGCTTTAATGTCCGATCCGCACCAGCGCGGAGATGGATACACTGCCCGAGCTTCCATTAAATAAGGTACCCTGTGACATCAGGTCCCGCTTGGGAATTGTAGGCAACTACTGTACAAATGCGGGAAATGTAAAGCCTGTAATCATGTCAAAATAGATAAACAGGTAACTTAATCGGTTACAAAGAGAACATACAAAGTAAAGAATTTCATATATTGCCTTACTACACATGTAGTGTACGTGTTACAATGCCAGTGTAATTTACAACACATTGGCAAAACTAAAAGGGCATTCAAACTACGAATGATGGAGCACTTAAGAAATGTCCAAATCATCCCCAAACTAATGGCCAAAGGACAACCTTTGACTCCACTATTAAAACACTTTAAGGAAGTCCATGACTGTAATCCGAGTTCCATTAGGTTTATGGGGATCGAAAGTATTCCACGACATTCTAGACAGGGTGAAAGATGTCTTTTTCTATTAAAGAAGGAGCAGTATTGAATTTATACATTTGATTAAAAATATCCAAAAGGTTTTAAAGAGCTACTGTAATAGAACTCACACCATTTTTAAGGTAACATTGTCTTATGTTTATAGAATATAACATACAAATACAAAAGGTCCCTATTTTAAGCACTCAACCTCTACTGAAATTTGATTTTATTATAACATATGAGAGAATATTAAAAATAACGACGTATATTTAAAACTTAGTTCAACGTTTGGAGATAGATTTATTTCCTCTGAGTATATTTTACTCTTAATGATATCTCATAATGATTCCTGTATATTATATACTGATAAAGCACTGTTGAGGATATATGAAATAAATATCCCTGACACACTTATTCATACAGCTGTATTTTCACCCGTAGGTGATGTTGTTGGTGATTACAAACTTGTTGTGTGTCTATATGTATCCTTGTTGTGGTGAAACCGGATTATAATTGTCTTACTCCAAAACATACCTTGTGAAAATAATACTTATAGCCGTGATTGTAGGGAAACAGGGGTGAGAAAATAAATATATTATAGCCCTGGTAGGTTTGGGCTATTATTCTGTCCTCCTCCTGTGCAATAATCCCTGGTAAGGGCAGGTGCCAGGAGTAAATATGGGTTTTCCCCACCCACTGTAATTCAGTCTGTCAGAGAAGGTAGTGCTCAGGCCTTGTGTAAATCTGGATCTGTACTAAGTGAACTACCACTTCCTGTTTTAGAGGTTCCTCTCCACCTTTGAGAGAGGATAGTCTGTTCCAGCAAGCTGCCAAGGCTCTGGTACGCTTGAGGCCCTCCCTCTGGGAGAGGGGAGAGACATTCCTCTTACTCCACAAGGGAGTGAAGGATAGCTCCTAGGGCCCTGACTACAAGTGGTGCCCAGGGACATCCTGAAGGTGACAACCTTTGAGTGCTGTGTGCTGTGATAAAGACTGATAAATCAAGAAGGACCAATAAAGACCATCTGCTTTAATCTATACCTCCTGCTTGAGAGTGGAGTATTTTGGGAGAAGGGGTATACAACTCTTTTGCAGGTACTCCAACCCACACAACTGGGGGCTGCACAAGATGGAGGCACTGCACCAGTAAGAAGAATTCGGGCACAGACTCAGAAGACTGTCCTTTTATCCCCCATGTCATCGCGGGAGACTCAGGGCCCCCTGTTACCAGCAGGTATGCACCAACAAGACCCATGTAATCAGAGAGCTATTTCCCTTAGGAGGCCCTATGTGAGATTGGGTGGGGGAATCACTGTTACATTGTAGCCATTGCAATTTACAGTGCAAAAGTCTGATATTCCATCTTATATCTCTGAATTAGAGGCATGGTATGATTGTGCAATAGGACACAGTGTTTAGCAAGCAAGGTTGTATTGGTGTGCTATTGGCACCACGATGTGCAAGAGTGTTTATCCAAGATTGTTTTAGTAGTGCATTACGTGTATAGCAACATTGTGTCAGCCTATTGCAGCTACTGCAGGGTGTATTTGTAACAGCCCAATATTCCAACTCATATTTTGGGACTAATACTCCTTAGAAGCATAGTACAGTATAATTCTGCAATAGGACACATTGCGTCACATATATGCAGGGACATCTACTCATACACTCCAATGATAATACCGCTTATTTATTTACATGCATGCCAATAGCCTCATTCTCTAGCACTGCTTCTACCCACCAGCAATTGAATTACTCCCACATACCAATTATGCTATATCCTAAGCACTAGATTAGAAGTAAAAGTATACAGTGATGTTAGAGCTGTGCTGTGTCAGTCACAGCATTTATATTTAGATAGTCAGCTCCTTGTTCATTTCATCAATGCTGAATTGTAGTGACCAGAGAAGAAGTAAAATTATACAGTGATGTTAGAGCTGTGCTGTGCTAGTCACAGCGTTTATATTTAGATCTTTGTCTCTCATCATAGTGGTATTGTGGGTATTACATCTCATTCATTTGCTGGTGGGCTACTAGTAAAACAGTGCCATAGACCTAGTTCTGGACAAGTGTATGATAGAGGTGGCACCTTACGAGTACTTCATGGTGACCTTATTTAGATATCACCACGCTGATATCAGACACACTTAAGGCACGCTACATTTCTTCACCCATCTCCTGACAAATGTTTTAAGGAAAATGTAATAAAATAAACATTTATTTGTTCACATATGCTCTAAAGTATTAATAGCAGACACAATAAATGTTAAGTTTTAAACAAACCATGTTGTGCCTCATTAGAGTGCCACTTTTTTAGAGACTGGCTGCTAACACCAGCCTTCCCTCTAAACCTTGAAAATAGATTTCAGTTTAGCACTCAGATAGCACCCAGTACCAAATTGGTACTCAGGCTAATATATATATATTATATATCTAACACTGTTGATTATTTGTTATATCAAAGAGCGGTATATTCTCTCCTGGTGGTTCATATGTTATAATACAATCAAATTTCAGTAGAGGTTGAGTGCTTAAAATAGGGACCTTTTGTATTTGTATGTTATGTTGCCCAATTCCCTTATAGCACCCCTCTAGTACGTTAAAACATATATTATTGAATATTTGCTGAGCGAGGACTACTCTCCCCTTACTAAAGTTTATAGAATATATACTTTTTAAATAATTTATATTTTATCTGTGAATATAACTGTACAGTTTTTATTGCTGTCGTTTATGTGCATGTATGACCAACAATGTCTTGCCCGATTACGATATTGTTATTATTGGTGGGCTGTCAATCTGATGATAGGGTGGTGTTTACAATCCGATTGGCTGCCGTATCCTCCTTATGCGCGTGAGTGGCCCCGTACGTGACTCCTGATTAAGCACACTGTTGTAAAACACGTTGAGGTCACGAGAGGCCACTCAATGTGCTCACTGATTGGCTAAAGCAGAGAATCAGGAAGCTCGGGCGGAGTTTCGATCTCGCGGCTGGTGCGGTCCAGACATGTAAGCGCCAGCAAGCAGCTCCCTGCTCGCGCTTCTCTGGTTAGTGTCTGTCTCCCTCAGTTCAGTATTATCGCCCAGCATTGACATCTCATTTCACGTTGGTGTTTTATTGCAAGTTTGGTGGTGTTTGAGACTTGTTAGTCTCTGTATGTGTTTAGTGTATGTATGTTATGGATATATAGTAGGTGTGTACACTACTTCAATATAGCGGTGTTGGAACCGCTTGCCTTGTGTAGTTTTATTTTATAATCTAGTAAGACCTCTTCATTTCCGTTTTGAAATTTTTCTATTTATATATTCTACTTACGGGTATGTATTAATCCCTGGTGGGCTTTGTATATTTTTTCTTGTTACCCATGCACCTAACCATATTCTCCATGCGCTCCAAAAGACGATCCAAATTGGCCTCCATTCAGTTCCTGTATTGCTCTGTTGAGTTGTCAGTGAAAGCGACATCACTGAAAACATCCAGCATGCAGGCGATCGAGTTGGATCTGGTGCAAGGAGTGCTGGTGTCACATGGACGAATATCTGTGTGGCTGGGTGCTGGAACAGGTAAGCTGGGGGTTTCTGGACGAGCATCGGCATGGATGGGTGCTGGAGCAGGTAAGCTGGGGGTTTACGGACGAGCATCGGCGTGGCTGGGTGCTGGAGTAGGTGAGCTGGGGGTTCCGGATGAGCATCGGTGTGGATGGGTGCTGGGGCAGGTAAGCTGGGGGTTTCCGGATGAGCATCGGCGTGGATGGATGCTGGAGCAGGTATGGTGGGGGTTTACGGACGAGTATTGGGATGGATTGGTGCTGGAACAGGTAAGCTGGGGGTTTCCAGACGAGCATCAGTGTGGCTGGGTGTTGAAGCAGGTGAGCTGGGGGTTTCCGGACGAGCATCAGCTTGGATGAGTGCTGGAGCAGGTAAGCTGGGGGTTTCCAGATGAGCATCGTTGTGGATGGATGCTGGAGCAAGTAAGCTGGGGGTTTCCGGACGAGCAACAGCGTGGATGGGTGCTGGAGCAGGTAAGCTGGGGTTTTCCAGACAAGCATCAGCCTGGATGAGTGTTGAAGCAGGTGCACGCTTGGTGCCGCATGGGCGTCAACCTAACCCATGCGCCCTGCCCACCGGACAGCCCTTTTGACCAGTCTTATGAACTGTGTGTAACTTGGCTATTCGTGGGTTTTTTTGTTCCCACGAGTGGGATTTGATCCACATGTTAAAGATAGCTTTGGGCAGTCTATAACTGTGGCTCCCCAGGTATCCCCAGTGTGATTCCTGAATTTTAATCCATGATGTAAAGATGCAAGACTTTGTTCCAGCCCAGCAGAAACCAGTCCAGGAGTGGAGGGGTTAATAACAACATAACCACAGGACTTTTAAAACCATGGTTGCATTTCTGGCGCTTGCAAGCAAAGGACAATTTATTTCGTTCCAAGGACAATTTATTTTGTTCCCTTATCCCAGTGAGTGTTGTTTTCAGTGTATTCTGCAGATGTCGTGTGTTTGTCTATTAAGGAAATAAATCACAATTTATTTTGCAACTTGTTCTGTTCAATCAAGTACCCAGAAATATAAATGTGTTGATAAAAGTTGGTGTCATCGTGACATATGGATATGTAAAAAAACAGGATATGTACAAGAAAGGACACAGAATTTTAAAAATCCAACGCTGGTTAGTTTCTTCGGGCCTCGGTTTAGCAAAAAGCACTGTCAGTTATCATGCCCATGGTAAGGAAAAAAGTGTAAAGCAGAGTCCCCCAGTCACAACAGAATAAGTATTTTTGTTTTCATTCTGTAATTACTGTATTACAGTTTTTGTACTGTATATGCTTGTTGCATATCCAAATGCACATTTTTGTTTAGTTATTTTCTTTTCATTTATTTTAGAATACTGTATACTGTACAATTACATGTATTTGTTTTTAATTATTTTTGGGCCTAACAATTTTTTCTCTTTTCCTTTAAATTGTAGGACAACAAAAGCGTCTGGTTTATGAAAACAGCGAGGCTAATGATGAGCGCTGTGCAGAAACAGTCGACTATTCTAGAGAAGAGTCACAATATCACAGCATCTGAGACCAGCATCAGGTTCATGAGATTCCAATTGGGATGGAAATATGGACTTGTAAAGTAAGTGTCTTACTGTAACAAAGTACAGTACTGTATATGGCATATAGTACTAAATAAAGTGCAGTATAAAGTAGAAATACCCCCGCAAATACTTTATAAGTTCAGTATATTGCAATAGTACTGTATACAGAGTGCTGTGCTGTAGTTAGGACAGAACATGTAAAGTGTTGTACTGTATACTACTGTACTGTAGGTAAAAGTATGATTTTACTGTACCTGTAAAATACTTCCTTGTCATTACAGAGCATATCCAATGATAAGGGATGCCAGCTAGGTAAAAAGAGTGGACCAAGCACGGGCATGGATCGAAAGGGGCGAGACTTTTCAAATGTCATCATTTCAGACAACTGTAGACAACTGTAGCTCTTGAGAGATTTGCCACTTTTGCATTCCACAAAGAAGGACGCCTATCTCTGAAGCCGTGGCCCAAGCACCCACTGAAGATGCATGTGTGGGATGCAATCTCTAGATGTGGACCAGGATGCAGACTCATCTTTGAGGTTAAAATAATGCAAAAAGTCACATGCTGTAGCCTTGTGCACTGTACAGTACAACTGTAGTGTATTTTTTATTCTAATATTACATTTTTTTTTCTATTGTTTCAGGAATCATGGATAAAGTATTTTTCCAAGAGTAAATTGTCCCCCGTATTGTTAAATACATTAAGCATGATTTCCCATCTGGTGGTCATCGTTTCTTCCAGGACAATGACCCTAAACATACCGCCTCTTTTACCTATATTCTTGCGAGCTGTATCAACTGGGTTAAGAAGACGCCGGAGTAAGTTCTCCAGTGTACTGTACATTAACTTTTTCTCTTTCTTTTAAACTGTTTTTATATGTTCAACTAATTCGCCATTTTTTCCCCCCTCCCCTTCCAGATCACCAGATATGAATCCCATCAAACGTGGGTGGCATGCGATGAAGGATCATATACAAAAGGTTGTGAAACCGTCCAAATAGGCGGAATTAATACAAGGAATAGTTAGTTTCTGGCACGACATACTCACAGTACAAAGATGCAACAACTATATTAATTATATTGCAATCGCGTTGCCTGTTATTTTACAGCGTAATGGGATTGCCACCGGAATGTGGTAAGGTACTGTACTTTAGTAAGGTAAGTACTGAACAGGTACAGTAAGTATAGTACAAGTAAGTATGGCATTCAAATTAAACATTTTCATCATTGTATGCTTGCGCTTACAGTCATTTGTATTACACATGTGTGTACTGTCTTATCTAATTTTATTTTTATTCATAGTGTGCCTGAGCTGGGTGTCTCCTGAGCTGAACCGCATTGATTTCAGCCTCTGGGACCCCCTGGTTCCCCATATACAAGCAATGTTATGGGGTTCCAGTATCCCCGCCATGTAAAAATCTTCCGCGTCACGTGACTTTTCCATTGCGGGGATACTGGCTCCTGAGACCGCCCTGCAGAGTGAAGTTCGAGTAGGCTACGCCAGCTCCTGAGACCGCCCGGCAGATTGAAATTCGAGTATGCTACGCCAGCTCCTGAGACCGCCCTGCATCCCCCGTCTTCACGGCTCCCGACACCGGGTCCATCCGTACCCAGAAGTGACGCGGACGATCGCCGGAAGTGACGTGTCGGCGTGCGAGCGGCCGGATAGATCAGAGGGATCGAGCCACCTATAATTTTTATGTGTCCATGCCATATTGTACAAATGTAAGTGCAATATTTTTCTGTCAATACATCACATTTATGAACATACAAAGTTGCACTAAGTGTGATCTTCTGTTTCCAACCGAGGAACGCTATGCTGACAACCTGAGCTGAAAACCAATTGTGTTTACACTGCTGCTTATCCATTGAGAAAGTGTGAGTCCCCATTTCTGTTATTTTCAAGATGTCCTTTATCTAAAGAACTACTGCACTATATATATTTTTATATATTTCTTACATATGGTGACATCTGCGCTCCCCACAACCACCACTGGAAACCCCATACTGGGGCCTGTATCTCAGGAAGCAGGGGGTCCCCGAGGCTGAAATCAACTTTGTTCAGCTCAGGAAACCCCCTGCTCACGCACACTATGAATAAAAATAAAATGGAAGCAGCTTCATTACCTTAGCAGCTATCCGCTAAGTTAATGATTTTTTTCTCGGGGGGAGGGGGTGGAGGGGGGACCCCTGCTGTGTTTATCCGGTGGGCCATTTAGTCTGCGGAGCCCCATCTTGGACCACTACGCGGTATAGTGCGTGATTCACCCAGGTAAATGATCAGATAACGGCCGCTGCTTCTGTACTGTACAGTATTATTTCTGCAGATTTAACAGCTAGCCAAATCCACTACTAACTATACATACTGTGCTATCCTGCTAAGTAGGATAATTACTAGTCATTTGCATTGAGAATGAGTAGCTTTTCTTCTTTAAATTGTCTTCATTGCCAGAGCAAATCTATTTTATTCACAGGTATTTCATGTCGACATATATCTAGGTTAGTGCAATTTTACTGTGAAATATATCCGGGTAATTTTTTTAAAAATGTTTACGTAATCTGGATATTTTATGTTCACTAATCAAAATTCAATAAAGCCCCTCAACAATATCCTAATGGTATCCCGTAGTGTAAATCCTTTTAAGAAATATAGTAATGCTAAGATAAATGGAACATGTGGCCTCTAAAGTCTGTTATTACTGTCATGCCCAATGTATAAACGGTTTTATGGAAAATAAAGTACGTATTTGAAATTATTCAGTTGATTATACCAGTTCATACGGAAAAATGCAGCGCAAAATATCAAGACAAAGCATAAATCAGTGATAGTCACAGCCAAGTTTTCTTGATCTTAGATGTATTCTTTTTTGTGTGCATAATAGTTCAAAACACTCCACTAGCCAGCTTGAAATATGTAGTGCAGTGCTCTTTAACTAGTTCTGCAAAGGGGCCAGATCAGAAAACATTAAGGTGCTCAAGGGCCACAAGCTTAATGTAATGTCGTTTCAGATACATTTAAAGAGCTGGAATTGCTATTATTTCAACATTTTGCAAGCTTTTATAACATCTGTAACATGTATTTTTACATTACCTTAATTTACATGTGAGGTTCAATGTGACAAATTGCACTTAGCTGCCTCAGCAACTAGTTTGAAATTAGCACTATGTTTTCATAGGAGAAAACATGCCCTTATAACTCACAAATATTGTCACCATCCCCATTCATCTATTGCACCACTCATCATCCCCTGTACCAATCATCCTCTGATCCTACAGTATGTCATATCTCTCTCATTGTGGCCTATTCATTGAACTCCAATACAGAAAGTCAGTACATAGGATGTCTATCTTCCTGTATTCATTAAGTCCTTATCACTTGTCCAAATCGTGTGAAAACAACAATTAGTGAAGCAATTTTGGTTCAAACTATGCAATTCCGTGTGGTGTAAAAAAACATTGTTTGTAAATCCTTTGAATATATTTTATATATTTTTTTTTATACCTTTCTTCTCTCATCCAAAAGCACTATTTTGCATACCTAAGGAAAGGGACTTTTCTAAGATGTCAAACTGTGCAATTTTTATGTATTAATTAATACATTCTTAATTTGAGATGGGTGAACATGTAAAAATGTGAGCCACAAATGTGACAACATAGACAGCAGGACACAGGAGCAGATGTTCTCCCACCACAGCTAACCAGGAGCAACCCCCACCCTCTCCGATGACCCACAAGGAGAGAACAAGCTGCACCCAGGAGCAGGGGTGGAAACTTGAAAAAAGTAACTGTACCAGAAGAAAGAGGATTCAGGAGCAACTAAGGGTCCATATGTGGAGGGGTACAGAAGAGCAGGAGAGGAAGGCAAAGTACTAGCCAGGTGGCAGGCAAAGAGAGGTCAGACAAGCGAAGGTCAGGCAACAGGGAATACAACAAGAGAGAAGGGGCAAAAAACAAAGGGGAAAAGTTCAGTATGAGAGCAAAAAAGGACCAGGCTACCAGAAAGATTACAGAGAGCAAAGTAACCTGTTGAAGCAGCACAAGTAACAGGAACTTCCTGGACAATGAGTGGAGTAGCCAAGAGATACTCCAGAGAAACCAGGCTAGGTCTTTTGTGCGCCAACAGTCAGGAGATCATGGTATCTCCCCTTGTGGAAGAGTTGCATGTCCGCAGGGCCCAGGCTTGGAAGGTTGCTGGGTGTCGATCTGTCGGACAGCATTGGTGCATATTTATTGGTGCCAAGTTCCAAAGAATTTCTTTTGGGACCGAACCCCCTCCAGTCCACCAAATATTTCAGTCACCTTGTTCTTCACCTTCATATTCTCTGATACCGTCCTCTATAGCCATGGGACTTCACAGGAAATATGAGCAGAACTTACTCTATTAAATCAGCAGTCCTTATTACTCTTTTTTTTTAAATGTTTACATTTGTTATGTAATAGGTTGGAAGCAGGTGGTTATCCGAAGCTGAACCGCATTGATTTCAGCCCAGTTTCCTGAGCTACGTGCCTCTGTATAGGGTTTCAATATCTCTCTTATGATCCCTGGCTAGGTGCATAATACTGCTGCGACACACTTTATTCGAGCAAATACCCAGTACGTACCTGGCAGATACCTGGAATGCGCCACTCCTCACCTCTGACAAGCCCCGTTGCGTTTGCCTTCCCAGCCATGGTTCATGCCTGGCTGACGGGCGGCTGATCTGTTAAATGATAATGATTAGGATTTAATAGGCTGCAATGCTTCGCGTGTCTACTAGATGGCATAAATTCATGAATTGTAATGCAGTATATATATATATACTGTGCAGTATTGCAGCCAGCGGGAATAAAATGCTTCAATCCCTGCCTCGAAAATAACGCAATGCACTCGGGCAGAAAACAGTCACAAACCTCAATACACCCGAGTATACCCGAATTCGTGGGACTAGCCGAGCTCGAATAAAGTGTGTCGCCAGTGTATGGCAGCTTTAAATGTCCCATGCCGCGTGGGCCAATATGAAACTGTGACTTCATCCCTGGTGGCTTCCTATTGGCCTCCGTGACGTGGACATTTAAACTGAAGAGAGAATCTGGCGTCCCCATAATGAGGTACGTACAGTATCTCAGGAAGCAGGTGGTCCCCAGAGCTGAAATCAATGCGCTTCAGTTTCAGAGACCCCCTGCTTCAAACCAAATTTTTAAAGAGCTGTGAGAGCTCCAGCAACAGAGCTGTATTCTCCAGCAACACTGTAATTCCAACTCATCCGCAACGTGATTGATTATACCGACAATGGGGAATGGCCCCAGAAATCTTGGGCGTTTGCTGATATGATAGCCCACAATCCATTAAGTGTTTTGTGAAGAGCTAAACCCAGTCTTGCACTGCATACTGAGGTGCAAGACTTCTATTTTGGGCGGCAAACAGTTTAAAGGTTCGCTTAGTGAGCAACAGCATCTGGGCTACTTTATTCTGGACAAGGATCAGGTGACATGCTGTGTCCCATGCAGCAAGTACCTCTTTGGTTGTGTCCAGAGTTTGCAGAGTAACTGGGAGCATCTTGGGATACCTACCAGAGAAACAAAAAAAATGAGGAAATGCAGGTGGAGACATTCACGTGATTATTGCACATTCTGCCCAGGGTAGGAGATCTAATCAATTGTCCTGTGTATGATTCACATAACTGCAGAGATACTACTTGAGCATCTAATTTACTCACTTTGTTTGCCTATCAGTCTGTGGGTCAAACACTGAGGAGTACTGCAATTGAATATCGAAACTGGAAGTCGATGCCTCCCAAAAACAAGTTGTGAACTGTGGTCCTTGATCAGTAACAATGCTAACTGGTAATCCATGTAACTGCTACATGTGATGCATGAACAGAGAGCCAGTTGGAAGGTTGAAAAGGACTACAAAGTGTCCAATTTAAAAAAAAAATCAATAATGATCCAGGTCCACTGAATTCTTTTGGACATCGGAAGACCAGTAATAAAATCAATAGAAAGCCTTTGCCAGTGCTTAGCTGGCAACGGCAAAGGGCTAAGTAGTCCGTAAGGTTTATGTTGAGACGTTTTTATCTTAGTACATATTACACAGTGTTGAACATATAACTCTACATAATTTTTAATTCAAGGCCACCACAAACAATGCTGGAGGAGTTCGAGACTTACAATATGCAGTGGTTCCAGGCAATACCCGCTGGTTTGTGTGTAGATGGGATCAGGCATTGGCCTTTCCATGTTTAGTTCCTGGTCTGTACGAAAGAACATACAGGAAGGGTGCAAAAAAACAACATCCATCTAGTCTGTCTAGTTCCTTAGGCCGCGCTTATAGTCCCGTGATGCGACGACGACACTAACGTCACACTGCAGTCACTGAAAAAATCAAATTGAATTGACTTCAAGCGATCGCGACCAAGCCATCGCACCATTGAGCCGTCGTGTCGCTCCTACTATAAGCGCACGCGACAGATTCAATGCATTTGTTCTGATGTGACTGCCCGGGACTATAAGCATGGCCTAAGACAACTTGTTGACTGATAACTTTGACGGGATGGGAAGCAGCTTCCAGGTAATGTCGCCAATGTTGGAACCCCTCCTTGTAAATTATTTTCTAAAAAATACAATACACATTTCTTCACTCTTCTTCAAATGTACAATCTTCTTCAATCAGCATCTTCTTCGAGCTGGCTGGCTCTTGGACATTTTCATCTGTAAAGAGAGAAACTTGTATATTAATAATCAAGAAGAAATACAATAGTGTACTGCCCGAATTATATTGTGTGGTACAGTACGCATGTGTTTCCATGGGTGTCATGGAATTTCTGCACATGCGTATTTTTCTATTGGACCTCGTTGAAACACATATGCGTTTCATTGAATTTCTGCGCATGCGTGTTTTTATGGAACCTGGTTGAAACGCATATGTATGTCATTGAATTTCTGTACAGTACAATTCCTGACAGTGTATAAGGGATCTATCAGAACATCCAGGATGACTGCTGACAGGAAGTGACATCACCTTCTCCAAAGCTACCACGGCCATCTTGCCTCCTGGCAATCTCTGCCCTCACAGGAAGTAAGCCTCACTTTTGTCCTCTTTGCCAGCAGATGCCTCTGGCCTTTACGTAGCAGACAGTTGCTATCCAGCCTTGCTCGTGCAAGTACCTGTTACCTTGTCTCGGATCCCTACTTCTGTCCGCTTTGGAGGGCTCCCCTCAGCTTGGAGAGGATTCCTGAACTAGTGCCAGGTGCAATTCGACACACAACTGTCATCCTTCTGTACCCACCGCTCTCGAGTGGCATACATCTTGTCCCTCCTCACAGATGAAGCATTAGCTTGGGTGTCACCTATTTATGAAAAGGGTTCCCCTTGTTAGACGATTCAGTCGCTTTCATGCAAACCTTCCGAAAAATCTTTGATACCCCCAGGCGTGCGGCTTCTGCTGAATTTGCACTACTACAGTTAAAACAAGGCTCTTGCACTATGGGACAATATGCTATCAAGTTTAGGACCCTGGCAGCGGAGACCGATTGGAACGAGGGGGCTTTGAAGGCTGCTTTCTGTCAGGGTATTTACAAGAAGCTGAAGGACGAATTAACATACAGGGACCTACCCGCAGATCTGGAAGGACTGATCGCCCTTTGCATGTCCCTGGACCTTCGGACGAGGGAGAGATGTCTGGAGCAGGATCGCCCTCACAGATTCCAGTCTCTTCCACTGACTCCCCTATACAGGCTCCTTCCAATGAAACGTCAGGAGAACCAACAGAACCCATGCAATTGAGCAAATTTGCATTTCACAGAACGGGAGAAGCAGCACGGGCGATCATTGGGGTTCAAAAAGCACAAACCAAGGCCCCCGCTGGAATAACCATTCCCCCATCCAAACTTTTCATTCCCCCTCTCCTTCGGCAGGAGGTTCTTTGATGGGGACACGAATCCAAACTCGCAGGCCACCCAGGGGTTCGGAAAACATGTGAGCTCCTTGAGAGAACTTTTAGTGGCCAGAATTAAAAACAGAGGTACAGGACTTTGTCTCGGCCTGCAGTATATGTGCCCGAACTTAGGTTTCTTGAAGACTTGCTTGTTGGCTTCTGATGTTACTGCCTATACCATCCAGCTTTTGGACGCACCTATCTATGGACTTTATCGTAGAACTTTCCCCCTCTCAGAGTCTGATGACAATTCTTGTTATTATTGACCGGTTTAGAAAACATGCTAATATTGTACCTCTAAAAAAGCTCCCCTCTTCTTCTGAACTGGCAGACATCATTACCAAGGAGGTATTTCGTCTTCATGGACTGCCTTTACAGATTGTCTCAGATCGGGGATCCCAGTTAATCTCAAAATTTTGGAAGGCATTTTGAAGGCGATTGGGGATTGACCTTCACTTTTCATCCGCCTATCACCCACAATCCAATGGGCAAACCGAGCACACCAACCAATCCTTGGAGCAATACCTCAGATACTATATTACTGAACACCAGAATGATTGGGCAGAACTCCTACCACTGGCTGAATTTGTCCGCAACAGTCTATCCCACAACTCTCTGGGCTGTTCTCTATTTTTTCAGCATGGGGTTACCATCCTCGTTCGCTTCCCTTTCATTCTCCAGCAACAGGTGTCCCAGCGGCTGATACCAGGGCAGAGAATCTGCAAAACCTTTGGAAAGGTATTCAAGCAACCCTTCAATCAGCTGCTGAGAGACAAAAGAAGTCCACGGAAAAACATCGGAAGCCATCACACCCATATTCCATCGGGGATAAAGTATGTCTCTCAATGCGGAACATGCACTTACGCCAACCTTTGGATAACCTTGGACCACGATTCATTGGTCCCTACAGCATCATTCGGAAGATCAATGAGGTCAATTTTCAGCTGGAACTTCCCTCATTAAAAATTCCCACCACGTTCCACGTGTCCCTCCTGAAACATATGGTGAGGAATCGCTTTTCAAAGGACCCTCCCACACCTAATTCGGTAACCGTTGAGGGTCAAATAGAATATGAAGTACAACAGATACTCGACTCTCGTATCTCCAGGGGATCAATTCAGTATCTAGTGCACTGGAAGGGGTATGGTCCTGAGGAGGGGAGCTGGGTGAAGACTCAGGATCTTCATGCTCCAGCCCTGGTCAAGGAGTTCCACTGTTGTCAGCCAGAAAAAACAGGACCTGGTTGCCCCGGAACTCGACCCTGAAGGGGGGGGGGATACTATAAGGGATCTTTCAGAATATTCAGGATGACTGCTGACAGGAAGTGACATCACCTTCTCCAAAGCTACCACAGCCATCTTGCCTCCTGGCAATCCCTGCCCTCACAGGAAGTAAGCCTAACTTTGGACCTCATTGCCAGCAGCTGCCTCTGGCCTTTAAGTAGCAAGCAGTTGCTATCCAACCTTTCTCGTGCAATGCACCTGTTACCTTGTCCTGTCTGAGCTCTGCCTTGCCTTGCCTTTGTTTTGGCTGCTGCCTGTCTTGACCTGTCTTGACCTTGGACCTGAACCTGACAACCCCTTGCCTGCCACCTATCTTGATCTCAGAAAAGGACCTGACTACCCTTTGCCTGCCACCTGCCTCAACCCTTGAACCGTTCCTGACTACCCCTGGATCCCAGGCCTCTGATCCCAGGCCAAGGTCGGTTTATTACTTCCTACCTCTGCCATGCGGGTCCGTATCCTGTCTTGCAATCAGCAACGTTACACAGTGTCGCTGGATGTGTTTCCTGTATGAACACGGTTTTGTAATCCACCTGCTAAACCTGCAAAACATGTATGAAAATAAGAATTAAACAATGAATACAATATAAATTTTTGCATTTTTTAAATACTACAGTAATACAATAATACAATCTTCTTCAAATGCCAACTGACATCTTATTGTTGTGTTTTTTACATGGTCAAATGTAAAATAATTGGAAGATTGATTTTTTTAGAGGAGAAAATACTGTAGATGAATGAATTACAGTACAGTACATTACCTGGCAGTATCGATGGATGTGCTTTCTGCACAATGATGGTGTTGTCATCAGCCCCCCAAACCTGCAAAACAAGAATGAAAAAAAAGTTCTTAATTAAAAACTTTTTTCTGCAAAACTGTATTTATTAGATTAAAAACATTTTATAAAAACTTTATTTATTTAGTGCATAAAGTCGTCTTTTTCGCACAGAGCACTCCAGCCCAGAATCCTCTGATGCCACAAAATTGCATTTATGCTGACTTTCATGATCTTGAATTGTGCAAAGCTCATTTTAAACTGCTTCTTTAGTTTGTCTATAATTGTTTTCCTCAAATTGGTGGGAATCATCCTCTTCACCCTCAAGCCGTCAAAGTTAACTTGTTTGCACTACAGGGAATACTGGTCAAAACTGACATGGTGCTTGAAAACTAGCACAGCAAAATCAATGAAGCTGTCCTGCACCGTTTGTTGCATATCTGGAAAGAGTTTCCGTTGGTATAATGAGAGGGTGCCTCCGTAGGTAGAGGGGGTGCCTCCAGATGCAGCTCTCTTCTGCTGCTGTTGACCTTGAATAGAATAGAGACCCGCGATGTCCCTCTCCATCCTCTCACTTTCACTTTCTCAGGACTTTGGCTGGAACAGCAGCAGCGAACAGGTTATTACGTCCGTAGAAGCGAGGTCGATACATTTGTAAACACAAGATACAGTATCTGAAAGCACAAGAGAACAAGAGTTAGTCCTGATAATAATCAGTGAATATGGCTATGCAATTTCTGTGAGATTTGATATACAGTACCACTGATGTGACAGGAGAAGCATTTGGTGTTGGGCGGGGCTTTCGTTTGGTGTCAAAAGTAAGCTTATACCTGCACCTGTCGCTTTACCTTTTAAATACAGCATACGTTATTACGAAGAGGCAATCCACATTGAATGTCATTCCTTAGCCATTCAGTCCTTCTGGAACCAGCAATGACCAAAAACAATTCCATGGATGGCCTTTATTCTGGCAGGGGTAACTACTATGTTTATTTACTATAGGGTGGCTATTGATTGCTTTGGATGGGCAAAAGCACTATTAGCCAGATGTGACTAATAGGGCTCTTGTCCATTAATTTGTGTGGTGGCGGGGGGGGGAGGTTGTTGGGAGTAAAGGGTGGGTAATGGGGGTAGTAGGGTGACAATTGACTGAAAATGTGGCTATCTGTGCCCCCGTTGAGGGCATAGATAACCACAGTGACAATCAATAGATTAAATGGATAGTGTTTGTTTTAATTGTATTGCAATTTGTATGTTATGTTATTGTTATTATGAAGTACTGAATGCGTGAATGGCTAATAGGGCTTTTGCCCATTCTTGTGTGTAGTGGTCGTGGTGGTGGTGGTGAGGGGGACGGGGTTCTTTTTGGTTAACCCATAGTACCTTTTTTGTTGGGGTTGGAGGGGGTGGGTGATGGTTATAGTTTCCAGGGTGGGTGGTTAGGCCTACCAGGTAGCTAGCGAGAGGGGTTAACCCCTTCATTACCTTAGCAGTAGGCCTAACCATCCACACTGAGGTAACTACCCCATTCACCCACCCCCTCTACCCCCAACAATCCAGGTACTATGGTTTAAGCCTTCCATCACCTTAGTGGCTAGCCTCTAAGATAATGAAGCTGCTTTTATTTTAATTACATAGCAGGGTGTCTCTGTAACTGTACCACATAAATTGTAACCCTTGAGACCTCGTGTTTCCTGAGATACAGGCCTCGGTATGGGGTGCTACCGTTAAGGTAACAAAGATGTTACTGGTGTTTTAATGGTTGGGCATTGGCCCTTTCTGGAATATTGGTGCTGATGAGGATGAAGAAGAGCAGATGGTCTTCATCCTGGCAGGGGTAAGTAAAACATTTATTAAGGTCATTTGTATTTTGTACTGTATATTTGAAAGGGCAAAAGCGCTATTAGACATATTTGTCTAAATATCCTTGTGTGTGTTGTTGGGGGTAATGGGGGTGGGTGAAGGGGGTAGTTTCTCCAGGGTGGGTGGTTAGGCCTCTCTGTGGGGGGGGGGAGGTGTATCAGGAGGATTAACCCCTTCATTACCTTAACGGTCAGCAACTAAGGTAATGAAGCTCTGCTTTATTTATCTTTTTATTTTTATTACATACAGAAGGATTGAGGCAGGGCGTCTTCAGAGTTGAACAGCATTACTTTCAGGTCCGGGGACCCCTTGCTTCCTGAGGTACATGCCCCAGTATGAGGTGCCGGTATCTCCTGAAAGTTTAATTGTCCCAGTTACGTGACCGGGAAATTTAAACTTGTATGAGATACTGGCAACCCATATGGCCTTATATAAGGTCTGTCACATCTCATTTGACTCCAAGAAGCCGGCAATCAACATCTCCTGCACCTGTTAGAGAAGAAAGAAGAAAAGGATGAAGATAAGATGGAAAGAAGAAAAGAAAGGGGCCTTCTCTGTAAGCAACTGAGTATCGTGGTCATGGTTTACCCCAGTGACAATCAATGGGTTTATTGGCTAATGGTTTTTTTTTTAAATTGTAATGTATTTTATATTGTGGATTTTTTTTTAGGTTGCCCATTCATTGCCATTGTGGCACTCCTTACCCCACTGTGGGCATGGTTTACCGCAGTGTAAATCATTGGGTAGAGGGTCTGGGGGTCGTGGCCCTGGGGAGGGTGATTAGGCCACCAGAGTGAGTAACGGGAGGGGGGTTAACTCCTTAAATACCATAGCAGTTAAAATCGATTTTTTATTTTACTGTCGGTGCCCACTGAAGATACGGAGGATCAGAATAATGAGGACAGCCTTCATCCTGGCAGGGGTAAGTAAAACTTGTATTTACTATATGCTGACCGGGTAATGTTTTATTTTAAATGGGCAAATGTGCTATTATCCAGATCTTGATAATATGGATATTAGGGCAAATCGGAATAATAGGGCTAGCCGCTAAGGTAATGAAGCTGCTTTTATTTTAATTACATAGTAATGAAGCAGGGGGTCTCTGGAGCTGAACTGCATTAATTCCAGCCCCAGGGACCCCCTCCTTCACGAGATACAGGCCTTGGTATGGGGTACCGGTATCTACTGCATGTTTAAATATCCTGTGTCACATGGCTGGAAAATTTAAATGCACAAGAGGTACCGGCACCCCATAGCGGGGTTTGTATCTCGGGAAGCAGGGGGTCTCCGGAGCAGAAATAATGCGGATTTGCTCTGGAGACCTCATGCGTCAATAATATGTTCTTAAAATTAAATTAAATTTGCACGATCGCCTGTTCGAGGTGTGGCGAGAGAGTGACTGATTCTGTCTGTTCTCTCTTACAGAATGATCCGGTCTGGTAGTATTCACACAGCGGGAGTCCCATTCAGGGAGCAGGGACCCCCTCTGTGTTACTCCTGATTGGCCATTTTTCTGGTCACAGGGATTCTGCGAGCACGCGCGTGCTAGGACCATTCACTTGGCTGAATCTGCACTGACTGAGCGACCAACCATCACGCTACACCTGCATTCAGGGAAGTGCAGTACTTTCATTAATAATCACATTTCTGGGTATGCTATACAGTATTTTTCTATGGTAGACAATTCCTACTTTAAATCACCATACAGTACTGTAATAGAAAGATGAAAATGTCATGTCATGTCAAAATGTCAAACCAGATGAATAAGCTGCCAGCTGCGAACTCCTACTGCCTGTAGTAGGCATCCTGCAGTAGGAGTTCTCAGCTGGCAGATTATTCATCTGGTTTGACATTTTCTTGGACATTGGAGACTGTTTGTTATTCTATAGGTCTTGCCACATCATCTACTTTAGTCCAGTGGTTCTCCAGGCTACTAGTGCATTAGCACAATATTGTTTCACTCAGAGATGACTGTTTGTTCTGGGTATTAGACTGCCTTACTGATATTTTATGAGACAGTTTCAGGTTTGCTTAAAATTCTAGATAGTTCATACTACAATTGTCTGTGATAGTCTGTGCTCATATCAGCTGGGTTTATACTTATTCACTAGCATAATATAAATTATTTTTGAGTGAAGTAGATTTAGGGGTCATAGTATTTATACTGCATTTTGTTGGACAGCCTGTTATTATAGAGGTAGTGTCAGACACAATTGGTGTTTGTAGTACCCCACTGTGGGATATCTAATTATAGACATTACCACTTTTTGTATCCATTGATGTTTGTTCTTGTTATTAGGGAACACCTGTTTGTGACAGGGGTAAGGGAAGTACCTAGATCGTATTGATCTATGGGAACGGGCCAGAAGAAATTGCTAGGTCCCCAAAACATTTGTTGCCCCCCTTATTCCCCTGTTATCCCCCTCCCATTTTCTTTCCACTTGTCTATCCTACTCTGTTTCCCTTCCCCCACTTAGGATTTTTGTTCTGTGTATTATGTAACATAGGAGTATGTGATTTTGATCTGCCATTTAGTCCATAGCATTCATATGCGTATCATTGATATGTGTTGTTGTTTGCCTTGTACAATCTTTATATATCAGTAAAAATTCTTATTTTGACGTACTCTATCTCTGCCATTCTTTCTTGGAGTGCTGGGAACAAGTTATTTGTTCTTTATTGTAACGTTGGAGGGAATCAGGATTCCTCTTTGTTCCTGTGCACCATTCAGGCATTTACCTCTCTATATGCTTCATTTTTAGGTGCTGCTAAAAAATGTATACTTTCTATTAATTTAACCAGTTCTTCTTGTAATTGCAGAGTGTTTCCTATGATAAAGTAGACTAACAAGATAAAAAAAAAGAGTTGACCAAGCACATGCATGGATTGAGAGTGAAGAAAGGTTTGATAATGTTATATTTTTGGAATGTGACAGAATATTCACTCGGTGCTCTAAGTGTGTAAAAATATTCCAAATTTGTGAAATAAAGTCAATAAAAGTGAACAATAATTGTATTTCAATAATAGTGAAAATAAGCAGTAAAAACCATATATATATATATATATATATATATATATATATATATATATATATATATATATATATATACAGTGGTTGACAAATCACCAAAAAATCTACTCGCCACACAAAAAAATCTACTCGCCACCTAGTACCAAACGTGTGCTGCTTGGGCCAATATTTACTCGCCCGGGGGTTAAATCCACTCGCCCGGGGCGAGCAAATGTATAGGTTTGTCGAACACTGTATATATATATATAATATATATATATATATATATATATATATATATATATATATATAATCAAAAAATAAATAGATGATACCGTTCTGTGGCTAACGAAATGCTTTTATTTGTGCGAGCTTTCGAGATACAGTGATCTCTTCTTCCGGCGATGTTACAATGAATGAAGCAAGCAAAAGCTATACTATAAACAGTGTCTATTGGAATGTTATCTGTGCTGGTCCTTCCCCCGGTGTGGATGTGTTTTAAGCTGGAGGTGTCAAAAGGTTCCTGAAAGCAAGTGATGAAAGAGTGTGTATGTGTATCAGTGTGAATAAAAATGAATGGAGGGCCCACAGTATATACAGTGCTTTACAAAAGGTGTGTGTGGAGTGGGAGTGGATATAAATGGTGTGGGTGGGTGAGGAAATGTGAGAGTTAGTTACTAACTCTCAGCTGGGGATCGGTTCACACTTTAATGCACAGTCTTGTTTGTTATATATATATATATAAAAAGAAGAAAAAAACAGGCACACACCTAGTGCATTAACGTAATAAAATATGTATTAAAGGAACATTAAATCAAACAAATGCCCACTCACAATCAGACCACGCCCTATGCGTGGTCTGATTGCGGCCGTCATTTGCCTATGAACACTGCTGCTGTTGGATGAGAGACATGAGTTCCTGAGTCTCCTACGATCCTGCTACCGGCATAGAGGATTTCCAATCACTGGTTCCCGGAGGGACTCTTTTTGATGAGCACCCAATAGGAGGGATTCCACTTCCGGGTACACGAAGGAGGGTCACGGGAGGACGCTGCTACCTCGAGTCGGACCGAGAGGACCACGTTGCTGGCTTATGAGAGCCAATCTCATAAATGCTTTAATTTGCAGTACTCTTGTGAGTGGGCATTTGTTTGATTTAATGTTCCTTTAATACATATTTTATTACGTTAATGCACTAGGTGTGCGCCTGTTTTTGTCTTCTTTTTTCACAGATTTGTTCAGGGATTGGTGATCCCATTGAAACGGGCCGCAACAACCTGGGAGCATTACATATTGGAACAGGACTTTGTTTTTTCAAAGGTTTTCATTCACTTTTTCTTATTTTTCATTTTGTATATTTTTTATATTTTTAATTCAAATGTTTTTATATTTTATATTCTTTTGATATATTTATATATTTATATATTAATTTTTTCTTTTTTGAGAATACAAGTTCATATCATATTGTATTAGCTACCATCATACCGCCCCACTAGGCATATCCACTTATATAGTTTAATAGTTCTTTATTGTCATTAGCTTAAAATCAGGGTATTTTAGAGGCGCTACTTCATTGTTTCTGTTCTTGATATATATTATGGTACAATATATAACCAGTAGCCATAACTCTACCCTCGTTGAACCTTCCTCCAGGGTTCTTAGAAATGGTAGTTTGTAGAAATACGGGGAGCGCAGGCGACCGGAAAAATGTAAAGTACAATACTGTCTAGTGCACTCACAATGTAGAAGGAGTCATAAGGCATCAAAATCCTTTAAGGGTTTGGATAAGTGCAACTTCCACCTCACAATGTGAACCTCCGGTGCATCAGTACATGGAACACAGTACGGAAATCCCATGTAAAACGAGAAATAAACAGCAGGATAGTGCAGATGATAAAAGTAGTGTATCGAGAGCAAGTATATACAAGCCAAATACACATTCACATTTTAGACCATACAGGTAAGCATTTGAAAAAAATAGTAGATAGGTGCCATGGAGGTGTAAGTTCAGTCTCACAGCCAGCAGGTCTCAGCGGATCTCTCCGACACTCGTGTCAGGGAACTGGTCAGCCCCCCAGACACCTGGGTCTCTCCACCTCTCCTCCCATCCTGTGACACAGCCAACGTGAGGACATGGAATACTTCAGCTGACACTCTGCTCTGACTCTACGTGTTTCACTCCTTTGCTTCATGAGGAGTCAGCTATAGTGACACTGGTTGGTCCGTAGTAAATACCATACTCTGCCCTACTCTGCCCAATCAGAGTAAAGATTTCAGACAAGCCTCCAAACCAGCTTGAAAATTTTCTCCATTTTGGCTTTATTTTTGTTAAATAAATCATGACACGGTGTAATATGTCATGTGTTGTTGTTCATCTGAGGTTGTATTTACATAATTTTTTATACCTGCTAAGGAACAGATGATTATTATGTCCTGATATGTAAAAACCTAGAATTCAAAGAGGGTGTACTTTCTTTTTTACACAACTGTAAGTCCCTGTGTATCAGTGTAATAATAATAATAATAATAATAATAATAATAATAACAACAACAACAACAACATGTTCATGTATAGCACTGCTAGTTTTTAGCACTTTTACAGAGACATTTTGCAGGCACAGGACCCTGCAGTCCCCATAGAGCTTACAATCTATGTTTTTAGTGCCTGAGGCACAGGGAGATAAAGTGACTTGCCCAAGGTCAGATGGAGACAACACCGGCAATTGAACCACCGTCCCCTGCTTCAAGCTCAGTGCCAGAGTCATTGTCTTTACTCACTGAGCCACTCCTTCTCCTATCTTCATTTTACATTAGTAAGTGTATCCGGATGCTACCCTGTCCCAGTGTTAGACAGTACTGTATAAAGTATGTTTGACAGTACTACAGTAATGTAAATGTATCTGAGTGTTACCCTTTCCCTGTATAACAGTGTTAGACAGTACAGTACATTTATCTGAATGTAACTCTGTCTCCATATAACAGTGTTACATTTGTTTTTTTTCTCCCAGAATCAAGGATAACGTGTATTTCCAGGAGTCCATTTTCTCCCCGATAGAACCATACTTTAGACAAGAATTCCCATCTGTTCTCTGGTTCTTCCAAGATAATGACCCAAAGCACAGTGCATCTGCTACCTTTATTAAGGAATGTTGAATCACCTGGGTCAGAACACCACAGTGAGTACTGCTACTGTTTTGAGCAGTAGTACCGTATACTATTAACTGTACTGTGCTGCTGTGTGTGCTTGCTTTTTTTCTTGTCAATAACCATGCTTTCTTTGTCTCTATGTTTGCATATTCCCCGATTTAAACCCCATAGAACTGGTGTGGCACAGTATGAAATATCACCTGAGAAAATATTTAAAGCCGACAAACAATGAAGAACTTCGCAAAGGGACCCTTGGTTACTGGAATGAGACTCTGGATTGCCACAATGGCAAAGAATGGGCAAGCTAAAAAAAAAGAGCCACAATATAAAACACATTACATTTAAATAAAAACAAGAATTTCACAATAAAGCCATTGATTGTGACTGTGGTAAACCATGCCCCCAATGGCATGGATTGCCATACTAACCATGAATAGGCAACCTTTAAAAATAACCACAAAAAATACAATACATTACAATGAAATAAAAACAAAAATGTGCCTAAAATGCATTGCTTGTCACTGTGCTTATCTATACCCAGAAAGGGGCACAGATAAGCACACTGGCAGTCAATGAGCAACCAAATAACAAAATACACAATTAAATAACATACAGTACAATCAATGTGTTTCTTTCCTTTGCTGTCTTCACCCTTCCAATCCTACTCCGTCACCATCTCTTGACCCACGAAGCACTGTTTCTCAAATAGTCAATGCGAAGAAGTCCATGATCATATGTTGATTGAAGAGACATCTCCAGTAAGTTATTTTCTTCTTTCTTGCCTTCTTTCTTCTCTTCTCTTCTTTGTAATCCACAGGGTGTGGACATGTTACCCTGTCTTCTCCTGGGCTCAAATTAGAGGTTGAACTTTTTAAATTTGAACGAAACCTCAATCTCAAATCCTTTTTTCAAAGCAAACCTATTGATATCAATCAGCAACAGGAGCAACAAACAGAATCAGTTACAGCTAATCCCTGTAAATTGAAGCCTAGATTCATAGCTCCATTCAAAAATGCTGGCGTAAATGTATTTATGCGTTTAGTGAAAAATGACATTAGAAGTTATTTTAAGAAGAAACATCAATCCCATTTTAATCTTTCACTTGCAGAGAAAACTGTTCTTCAAAAATTAAGAGATAATACAGAAGTCATCTTCAAAAGAGCAGATAAGGGTGGGGCTCTAGTCATACAAGAGTACAGTCAATATAAAATTGAAGCTATGAGACAATTATCTAATCAAGATTGTTATGTGAAATTGGACTATGATCCAACACTAAGATATCAAACAGAGATTAAGGGGATCCTACAGTTGGGACAGAATAACTTTTGGATTAATGAGGATACGATCAATTTTCTCACTATGAAAAGTCAGAGAAGGCCTGTATTATACCTTTTACCAAAAATCCATAAGGGTTTGTTAAATCCCCCTGGGAGACCCATAATCTCTGCTACTTGTTCCATCAGTCAGCCATTATCCATATATCTTGATACTTTCTTACAGCCAATGGTTACAAAGAGTAGGTTATATATTCGTGACACATTTGATTTTCTTACAAAGGTTAGATCAGTCCCTATTGTAGGAACTTCTATCATAATGGTTACAATGGATGTTTCCAATGTATATACCGTTATTCCACATGAGGAGGGTCTCAATGTCATCCGTCACAATCTCACATCTTCACACAAAGCTGACCCACCAGTCGATTATTTAATGCTGCTTCTACATGTTATTCTTTATAAAAATTATTTTAAGTTTGAGAATAGTTTTTATTTGCAGACAGCAGGTACTGTGATGGGTAGCAGTATGGCATCAGCCTACGCAAATCTTTATATGTGTGATTTTGAGGAGAAATATATCTATCCTACTAAATTTTTTGATAACATACTATTTTATTGCAGATATATAGATGATTTGTTTTTTCTTTGGAACAGTACCTCAGATGAATTGATAAGATTCTTTGATTATCTTGAAGGATTAGATAATACCATACGCTTTACTAATAGCTGGAGCGATCACAAATTTCTTATTTGGATGTATTACTGACCATTGATAATGGGGTTTTACACACTGATTTATACAGAAAACCCACTGACAGGAACTCCACTCTACACGGTACTAGCTTTCACACCAAACGTCTTAAACACGTTACCATTCTCCCAAAAAATCAGAGCTACTCGTATCATAGATAGAGATTATAAATTAAAAGAAACTCTATTGGATATTGAAGAGAGGTTTGTTGAACATGGGCATATAAGAGCAGATGTTGTTGATGCATTCAACACTACACCAAGAGAAACATTAATTTCATCAGAACAACCTAGGATGACATTTGTGAGCAAATTTACAACTGCCAGTGATTTTGTTAAGAATATCATCAAAAACCACTGGAGAATTTTGCAGACTGATGAGAGTCTAAACAATGTTTGTAAGGAATTCCCCCGTTTTGCTTACAAAAGGGGAGAGAACATTAAGGAGGTTCTCATAAAGGCAGATAATGTGATGCACTATAAAACACCACATTTCATGGCACAACCCAAAGCTGGCTGTCACAAATGTCACAATTGCAGTGTATGTAATAGCCTGATCTTGGGGGATACATTTTACCACCCTCATAGTGGGAAAAAATATATGATTAAGGATAGCATTTTATGCACCACATGTAATATCATATATATGATCAAATGTCCCTGCGGACTATGTTATGTGGGGAAAAGCACAAGAATGTTAAAAACGCGTTTTATAGAGCATAAGAGCAAAATCAGATTACATGCAGAGGACACTGTTCTCATAAAACATTGTGCAGATTTCAACCATACTACAGCTTCTCGGTGAATTATGGGTATAGAACATGTTAAGATAGCAAGAGGGGGGAAAGAAAAGGATACCATACTGCTACAACAAGAGGCTTATTGGATGTATACTTTGAATACAGTTCACCCATATGGGCTCAACGATTATTTATCCTTAAATAGTTTCATTGAAGAGAGATAATGCTTTTACTACTGTTTGCTCCTGTTCTCCTTTTATGCTTAATATCTAGTAAATTACCTTTGGACAATCATACCTCCATATTTTATTTTTATATTTACACTGATCACTATGGTTTTCATATCTGGGTATTTTTCTGTTTTATTGTTGTGCTTACACATCTCTCCCCCCTCTTTTTCATGCATAAACCTCAAACAAATAGTCAAAATCACATCCCTATTGCAAGCTTATCTGGACATGGCATAGATGCTAGCCGGATGAAGTTTTTGCGGTCAATATGAATATACAGGAACACTGTTAATAATATGCAATGCTTGCCAGAAGCTAAAATGACGGAGTATTAGGGTTAGGTGACTCATTGATGTTATGACTTTTATTGCTGCATGTATTATTATGAAGGGAAGGGAGGTGGAGTCTTAATTATATCAATGGATGATGAGTAGGCAGTTCCACATGTGTTTAAGCTGAACAATCAGAACAGGAAGCACGGTGGGTAATTATGGGTGTTATTTAAAGATTCACTGGTGTTCTGTTCATTAAGCCACTTTTTGCACTTGACAAAGACCTTAAGGTCGAAACGTTGTGTATGCTTTAATAAATATCTTTATTTTGAAAATCCATGTGCCCCATCTTCATTCCTTTTTGTATGCCGTGGATTGGATGCAGCCGATCGTACATTGATGGGAGCACCTGTAATTGTATCACTCTTGATCATATTGTGGTGTGCAGCATTTACTCTTTGTTATATCACTCAAATTAGATGGGACAGGTCTTATATATTGGCAAATGTTTATTGGCAAATGTTTTTTTTATTGAAATGTAATGTATTTTATTCAGTGCTTGTTTTTTTTTGTAGCTTGCCCATTCATTGCCATTGTTGTAAACTATGCCCGTATTATGGGCATGGTTTACCACTGTGACAATCAATGGTTAGAGTGGTTGGGGATAGTTGCCCCAGGGAGGGTGGTTAGGCCTCCCTGGTGGGTAGCAAAAGGATGGGTTAATCCCTTAATTACCATAGTTGTTAATGGGTTAGTGGCCAGTAGTTTGTTTTTTTTATTTTACTTTCGGTGCACACTGAAGAAAAGGAAGACGAGGGGACGAGGATGGCCTTCATACTGGCAGGGGTAAGTGCAACATTATTTTACTTTATGCTGGCTGGATAATGTTTTATTTTTTATGGTTGTGAGAAATCCAATTTAACAATAATTATATTGTAATTAATCTGTTATCAAAGGCAGAATGTCATAAGTATACAGTATAATTGTCTGGTAACTCTTTCTTATATATATATCTTACATCTGATTGTATTTGCATTTACATTGAGAGTTATATTGATGGTGCAGCTGTCGTAAAATATCAGATACCCTGTTTAGGTTTGACACCGAGTGATTATTGACAACTGTGACTTTAGCTGAGAGTAAAGGCTATGATGAAAACGCTGAGAATCTTCCAATCCATACTGTATTTGGTATTCTATGTATAGAATACATGTGCTGTTTCTTATGAGTTCATATGAACATCAGTTTGAAGCTGCAGACCCTAATTTGGAATAGAAATATATATTAAGAAAGCTGATTCAAGGAATATTAGCTGGATAAATATGCAGCAGTATAGGCTGAGAGACTAGGCGAAATGTGAGAGGTGGGAGGAAGAAGCAGCACGTCTTGATACCAACATGTGAGGACATACTGTAGGATTTCACCATGAAGAGAGAGACAGGTTAAAACCAAGATGGAGGAAACAGAAGTTGTATCATAACATTATGATCCACTCAGAAACAGAAAGAAAGCTGTGCAACCATTTTTAAGACTCATCATTAATTTGGAATGTCAGCTGCCATTTTGTACTATTTTTATGTATGTAATTATCTTGAAAATAAATGTTTTATTTTTGTGTGCAACGACAAGAATGCTAAATTCTGTTATGCTGGAGTAAATCTATAGAAAATACGTAATAAAAACATTTAACATTGGCGAACCATCCTTCATTCAGTTTTTTTCATCATGTTTGAATTAGAGAGGTGTTGTCGATACATTCTGGATCCAAGATTTGAGACAAAATTGAAACCAACCGAAGGAAAAAGGGGTGTCAGTCTTTGGTAGATTTGGCAACAGTTGATTAACAGATTAGAGACCGAGAACCACGTTTCACGATTTTCCAAGAGTTGCCTCGGGGGTTGCCTCTTTCTGGCTAAGTTTCCCAAGGAAGAAGGTACATTTGTGGGACGTGCAGGGAGCATTGTCTGGAGCATTTGTATGCGACGAATGGAATAGTGTATAATTTCTTCAAAGAAAACTTTGTGACATTTCTGGGGGAACAATTCGAGTATTGGAGCACAAGTTTTCAGAGAAAGAAAAAACTTAAAACAATGTGAGTATTGCAAGTTATTTATATTAATATGAGAAATAGGAAAAGGGGTTAAGTCTATTTAAGGGTATGGTTTTCAAAGATTAGAAATTGTATAAAGTTTTTTTTAAGACAGATTAATTATCAAACTGTAACATTTTAAAGTAAATGCATACATGATTTACAACAAGGAGCTAGAGTATGCCGTATGTATGGAGAAAAAGAAGCAGAATATCGTTTTTAACATTAATTAAGATCTAAATGTAAGATCTCTGTAATTGGTAAAGATGGGAATTATATTATGGCACTCAAAGAGTTAACAGTTCACTAATGTTAAAAATATAGCTCAGGTTGAAGGAAACTGACAATATTGGTAACAGCAGCTGGTTTGGTAAGGTTAGACATGGTTTGAAATGCTTGCATTTTGGAAATAAATGTGGGAAAAAGTTTAACAAACAGAAAAGTTTGTGGAAAAAGAATGAATTTGACCAGTTTTTAGATTCCCTTTCATATGCATTACTTTGTTCACAAATTATGAATATGTTGATACATTTTGTAGGAGAGGCATAGATATTAATCAGATGACACATGGGCAGGATACAGATTTCTATGTATGGCTCACAAGGATAGATTGTTTGGTATACTGTACAGACAAGGATAGATGATTGGTTTTGGTATACAGACAAGGACATTTGAAATTGGTGTTGGTAAATTTTACTGACTATGGTCATGCAGGAAGTATTTTAACAGTCTGAAATTATTTCTGGTGATAGTGATAATTTGGTCTTTGAAACAAATTATATACATGTTCAGCATTGAGGGAACAAAGTTAAAACGCATTCTTTGGTGTAAGAATGGATACAAAGTTTTTAATGTGGGATTATTCTTCTGGATCAGAAATATGTGTTAAATATTTTGCCTCAGGTATATCATAATTTACCGATTTACTTTAAGCAGGGTTTAGCTAATGTCTTGTTAAATGTTTCAACCTTGAGTGTATTTAAAGTGGAAGATAGTGTTTGTTCTCTTTTTCTCTGGAGAGATCTTAACAGCTGAGAGTTCAGAGATAGGGGGATGATTTGGTAATTTACTGCTGGACAGTAATACAAATTGGGCTAATAATATGCATTTTAAAAGGATACATTTACAGTACCTACAGTAGTGACAACTAGTGGTAGTTCATTTAAATTGCAGGAACCAAGTTATAGTAAGAGTTAGATAATGCAGATACACACATTTCTTTCTTTTGCATGGAAATAAACAAAAAAAATCTTGTTTTTTTCTCAGGGTTGATTTAAAACCTTCTTTAGTTCATTAGAACAAGTTTTAATTTCATGACCAGAATGGAAAGTTGCATTCTGAAGTTCTAAAAGAATTTTAAAATTTTCTTTAAGAGTTACAAACATGAAAGTTTAGGATAACAGACTTTTAGAAGTCTAAACTCAGGGTAGAGGGGGAGAAGGGAAAATCACCAGTATCAGCCTAATAGTATAAGAGTATTGAATGTATACAGTGGTGCAAATAGGGATAATAGTAAAGTAGAAAACACAAGCAAATATTCCCTACTGAATTCACTCACTGTATGAAATATGAGAAAATGTGATAGTTAAAACACTTAAAAGTAATTAAAAAATAGTTGTAAAGAGGGATTTGGTATACGTGTCCATGACCAATCCCTTAAACCACTTCCTTATAAGCTACTAAAAGTATATATAGTGCTCAGTCGGACACTACCTCATTTAATATCATGTAGAGTCCCTATTATATCAGATAGGGCAATTGTCAATGCTACGTAGTTGCGTGTATAGTATGTTAAACAGCTCAGTAAGTAAAACTTCTTCTACAACAGTAGATAGTAGGTTATATTTGCTAAAACATGGAGCTAGAAGAAGCAAATCCCCTTCTCTCCATGTACAAGTGAATGAGCTTACTGAATGACAGTACTTATTAAATGACAATACTTAGATACAATACATTCTATTTGTTTAAAAATATATCCGTGGGGCATATTTGAGTGACGTGACCACAGCACAACTCTATGATGTTATAGAGTCATGTGTTACTATACCGTAATGAACCAATATCGGCAACTGGGATAGAGGCAAGAAATCTTCACATATATTCACGGTAAACTAAAAGATTTAGTTAGTAATTTGCCTGAGATCATAACGGACAACCAAAGTTTATTGGCTGGACTGAAGATCAGGACATAAGTATCAGGTTGTCCTGTACTTTCAGATGCACCTAAACATGCATTTATGCCCAGGGGCGCGCTTCTCTGACCACATCCAAATATAGTCTCAGAAATGCAGCTTCTAGGTAATTTAACATTGGCTTCACAAACCCAAATCAAGTTGTATAAACAATAATAACCAGATTTATTTTTCAGTGATTAGAACAGAGGCATAGATCCATGCATTCTGTTAATCTGCTAGTTAACCGTGAAAAGAATAGTCATAAGGGATATGCAGAAGAATAATTACATCTACATCCTCTATCTATCAAATCTAATACAGAGTGCTTTTCCTGGTATTATACAGGTTAATAAGAGCTTCAATCAGACTTAGAACTATGCAACTAATTTTGACAGATTTATTATAAATCATTCTTCCTGGTAATGTACAGGTTATTAAGAATTTATATTAGTGTTAGGACCTTTGAGACGTGTTCTGCCTTGGAGGGGCTCAAGGGCTTACAACACTTTGAACAAAGAGTTAAACTAAAAGACCATTTTATTAAAAAAAAAAATATATATATATATATATATATATAGGCACTGTACTGTGTACAGGGTTAGTTGTTTTAGGGGTTACTACCTCTCGGTTGACTGATTGGCCAGGTGTGGTTGTTATTTACTCTGCATTTAACTAAGTGTTTGGATTTTGCGCTGTTTGTATCTTGCTATATTTTATATATATATATAAATATATATAGTGGTTATTTTGGGGGTTCAATATGAGCTTGTAGGGGTTCTGTGTATATCTCCATCCTCTTCCTTTATAAATTCTGCTATAACTTTAATTCACTCACATTGCGTTACGGAGGCACACCCTAAAGTGAATCTCTGCCTCGAGGCACGGTTTACAGACTGTATCCAGTTATAGCCTCTGGTAGTATGAATGGCAGTGTAAATGTGGCTAGAAGTGTCCATACAAAAAGGATTATAAATGGCACACCACTGTTTAAAGAAGTTAACAAGGTATTTGCTTTTGGTGCTCACCTTCCGTTGATCCTGGCATCCCAAAGCTGGATTCTTTATACTAGCAAGGCAAAAGAAAAAAGAAAAAAGGAGGAGCACACAAAATTTGTGGTGTCATAAGACTACCAAATGTATTAATGCATCAGAGCGTAGTGTCCTACAGACATCCTAGCCAGCACTTATGGCTATGTAATTTTTAAGTACAAATGTAGCAATTTTGTTCAATATTGCTATTATCACGCATACCTTGTAGCCAATATTCCTAGCTGCAGTATATGCTGAATCTACACATGCAGCTAGTTGTAATTCGCAGTGTTCAGTATTTAAAAAAAAAAAACACCATTTAGCGAATTTAAATTTTTTTAGTCACATGTTACATTTTTGCAGCTAAAATTTTTTAGTGTTCAAATATTCATTGGTGGCCGTGCAGGACGGCTGTTAGTGAGTGCAGGTGGCCAGGCGGAACCCCTGGGACTGCTCCACGGAGCCCCAGCGTTCCGCGGAGGCCCGGTTGGGAATCACTGCCATAAGTGCTGGCTATGATGTCTGTAGGACATTACTAGCCACATTTACACTGCCATTCATACTACCAGAAGCTATAACTGAATACGGTCTGTGAACCATGCCACGAGACAGAGACTCACTTTAGAGTGTGCCTCCGTAATGCAGTGTGAGTGAATGTAAGTTACAGCAGAATTTACAAAGGAAGAGGATGTAGATGTAATTATTCTTCTGCATATCCCTTATGACTATTCTTTTCATGGTTAACTAGCAGATTAACAGAATGCATGGATCTATGCCTCTGTTCTAATCACCTAAAGATAAATCAGGTAATTCTTTTTTTATACAACTTGATTTGGGTTTGTCAAGCCAATGTTAAATTACCAAGAAGCTGCATTTCTGAGGCTATAATTCGATGCGGTCAGAGAAGCGCGCTTCTGAGCATAAATGCATGTTTAGGTGCGTATGAAAATATAGGACAACCTGATACTTATGTCCTGATCTTCAGTCTAGCCAATAAACTTTGGTTGTCTGTTATGATCTCAGGTAAATTACTAACTAAATCTTTTAGTTTACCGTGAATATACATGAAGATTTCTTGCCTCCATCCCAGTTGCCGATATTGGTTCATTACGGTATAGTAACACATGACTCTATAACATCATAGAGTTGTGCTGTGGTCACGTCACTAAAATGTGCCCCGCAGAGATGTTTTTAAACAAATTGAATGTATTTTATCTAAGTATTAAGTACTGTCATTCAGTAAGCTCATTCACTGGATAGTGATCTTGTGCACGGAGAAAGGGGGAGCTTCTTCTAGCTCCGTGTTTTAGTAAATATAACCTACTATCTACTGTTGTAGAAGAAGTTTAACTTACTGAGCTGTTTAACATAAACGCGACTACGTAGCATTGACAATTGCCCTATCTGATATAATAGGGACTCTACATGATATTAAATGAGGTAGTGTCCGACTGAGCACTATATATACTGTTAGTAGCTTATAAAGGAAGAGGTTTAAGGGATTGGTCTTGGACAAGTATACCAAGTCCTTCTTTACAACTATTTTTTAATTACTATTAAAAGTGTTTAACTATCACATTTTCTCCATTCATACAGTGAGTGCATTCAGTAGGGAATCTTTGCTTGTGTCTTCTACATTTCTTTTAGAAGTGTTTGAAGAATTTCTAGTTAAGAAAGGTGATGTAAATATAATGGCAACGATGTTATGGGAATGTTTTTTTCCAGATGGAGTTTTTCATGTATTCTTGAGTCAGATAGGGGTTCTCATTTCACAGGTTAAGTGACGAAAAGTTACATGTGAAATTTTAGGTATTAAATAAAAATGTAAAGTACCTTATCTATAATCAGTTGGTAGAATTGGATTTAAAATGTAGGAATTAAAATAGGTCTTCTATATTTCCAAAATTTTAAAAGGGGTGCTGGGGGGGGGGAGTAGATGACAATTATGATAAAATTGTAATGGTATAATTGACATTATAGGGCCAATGCAATAAGCAGAGATATTATCGCCAGCTTATCGCCAATAAAGCCAACTGCTATTCAGTGAGCCTTGATAAGCTGGCGATAAGAGCAAAAATCGCCTCCTTTTTTGCCGAAACAAAACCTGCCAAACGTGCGGCAATAAGCCGCTTATCGCAAGCTTCTCAAACTCGCTCAATTCTACTAGCTCCGATCAGCTTATCGAGGCAGATCGCTGCTCTAGAATTGAGATTTCCTCTCCATATCGTCCCGCAACAAAAAGTTGGCAAGAAGGTGGCGAGAAGCTGCCGAGAAACGGCGAGACGGCACTTAGAAAAAAAAGGCATTTTTCCAGCATCGGATTGATGGCGGGAGAGTCCGGAGCTTATATCCATTAATATCAGCACCGGGACCCCCGGCATGAATCAGATGCTGGGGGCCCTCGGGTGGTCCCTGCGGGTGTCCGGGGGCCTCACAGAGGTCCCTGGGTGGTCCCCGCAGGTGTCTGGGGGTCCTCAGGTGGTCCCCGTTGGCATCCGGGGGTACGACTGCGGTACGATTCCTGTATTTAAAAAAACAAAAACATGGCCTATATTTCAATAAAAACACCCCCCACACCAAACACATACAGTACAGTAATGTGCAAAATAACTATTATCCAGATATGGATAATAGATTATTTGCCCATTATTAAACACAGAGGGAAAAGGGAAACTCGGTGGTCACTGCTCTCCAAAAACACAACCAAGCGCATAAAAAAAAAAAACTTTATTTAATCAAAAAAAGAGGACATCCACAAAGAGTAAGAACACTCTGACGCTTTTCGTCCTGTGGCAAGGACTTTATCAAAGAGTGAAACCCTTATCAACAGCTACTCTCTAAATAGGCAGTGCTGTAAACCTATTGGTTGAAATTATCACGTGTGTCAAACACACCTGTGGCTTTAACTGCAACTGAAAAGAAACAGCTTTGAATATAGACAGCACGCTTCATAGAGTGGATAGCTGAGCATGTAATAATACACACAATGTAACATAAAACAACAAAATGTTATACATATTAACTCTATACTAAATGACACAAAAAGGTGAAAAACAAAGTCTCTATGATGTCTCAAATGACAAATACAATGACCATAACGACAATCCAATGATATACATAGATGGTAATAAATGCAAATTTTTCTAATTAACCCATAAAAGGCAAATATTATAAAGATGGTTATAGTCAAAGTATTGATCAATATACATGGAAAAAGTAATCGCTGAACAGAATTATCCCCTAAGGAAATGACAAGCAGAAAATATGTGCAGTAGTGGACCCATACTCTGAACACTCATCATGGAGCAAAATCAAACAGTAAGAAAATGCTTGAGCTCCCAGTCTAAATTATTTCCTGAAGGATGAAGAGTATTCAGGGTATAGATCCAGAATATCTCTTGTTTGTTTAATCTGTTTTCCCTATCACCACACCTCGGATGGCAAGGAATATGTTCTATGGCAGAATGAGAAATTTCCTAAGCCCCCCTTTGGGCACATACTAAAATGTCTAGACACTGGGTGTGATTCATCTCTCCTTTTAATTAGTCGCACATGTTCTGCTATTCTAGTTTTTAGAGGTCTTATAGTTCGACCCACATACTTTTTGTCACAACCACAGCTCAGGAGATATATCACGAAGCTAGTATTGCAATTCAGAAAATTATTGATGTGGTATTTATTCTTACCATGTTTATACAATATCACTTTAGTGGGGCGAACGTATCGACACATGGAGCAATTGCCACAAGAAAAGAAGCCCTTTGGTATACCCCAAATCTGGGGCTAACTGGAGCGAGAGTCAAAGAGGCTGCGTGACAAATGGGACGCAAGAGTCTTAGCTTTACGATATGTAAATCGCGGTCCACATTGGACAAATTTAAAAATATCTTTGTCCAATGACAGACTCTGCCAATGTTTGTTGACTATGTCACAAATAAACCGTGATTGTCTATTGAACGTCGTCACAAACAAAGGACACATATAATTATCCTTAGAGAAAGGATTCAATTCAATTTTATTGTACCAAGGTTTCTTCTTTCTAAAAAGGACTTTTCTATCAAGTGAATCCGCATATTCAAATGCGGTTTGAATAACCTCATTGGTATAGCCCCTGGCCTTAAACCTGGCTGACATTTCCCTTGACTGATGGAGAAAAGTGTCAGTCAGAACATAATCTTTTAAGTCTGATGCATTGAGCCTTAGGAATATTGTTAACAAGTGAACGTGGATGGCAACTTTGGGCGCAATGGAGGGAATTCCTGGAATTTGGCTTCCTAAAGATATCAGTTTGAATGGTTAAACACAACATTAGCCAGCCAGCATAAATAAAGTAAATAAAAAACATTGCCAACATGAAGGGTGTCCTTGTCAGCATACTGCAGGGCCATGCCCTCTGATGCAAGCAGCAATGCATACAAAACTACAATCTAATGGCCCCTAAACCTTTAATCACCTTAGCGGTTAATAACTGCTATGGTAATTAAGGGGTTAACCCACCCTGCCCCACTACCCACCCCACCGGCCTGTGGTATTAATCCTCTGTGTTAAAGAATAAATAATGGTTTTATGTGGGGGCACGGGGGGTGGGTTGTATATTGGTGGTTATTACATATTTTAATTTTAATTTTCTTACTAGTGAAGATGAGCAGCGGGTCTCCGGAGCAGAACCGCGTTGATTTCAGGTCTTGGCAGAAGCAAAGGTGGGGAAGGGGGATGGCTTTGTCTATTCTATTCAGAATATCCAGTTGATAGTGTGACCAAATCCCATAGCACTAATATGAACACTGAATGGAAGATCATATGAATGGAAGATCATAAATAACGGGGTGAGTGTAACAGGGACTTATCACTGTTTAAGATAAACTGCCTCTAAATCCAGCAGTGAGCTGGTTAATTGCACATAGGCAATCAACCAGACTCCAATTGGCTGATGTGAGAAACAGGAGAGAGATTCCTTAACTCACATTTGGGCTGACAGAAGGAGAGCAGAGAAGCCTGCACACATACACTGTTTTGAGCACAAAGGCTGTGCTGATATCAAGACACCCAGACACCCATATTTCTTGGACACTGAGGACTTTGGGGCGACAGGCTGGTAATGGGAAAATCCCTCAAGTGCTGCAGATAGGGTCTAGGAAGTAAGTTAGCCCTTACAAAGGGGGGGGGGTTGTAATTTTGTTATTTTTGTATGTTTTGCCTGGATAAAGGAACAGGCTCAATAAAGCCAAGATATAATGGAGACCGATTTGGGTGAAATTATATGTACCTCTGCACACATCTCTTACAGTGAGAATACCTAAATTCACAAAAATTTAATTATTGGTGGACAGAAAAAACATATTGTTACAATGGATAACGGATATACCCCCTAACATGGAGAGGCTAAACAAATATTTAACACAATTATTCATGTTAGATGAAATGGAAGCTGAAATCAATAAAGAACTAAAGAAGGAGACACAATTTTAAAAATGGGATCCTTTTATTGAAATCTTACCAGACAGGGACATAGAGGTTGTGATGCGGATGTTTGGCTATATGTCATTGTATTTAGTAAGAAGTCTGATATGTGAGAGGCCCAGAAGGTGATGAGGAGGAAAAATAATAAAACATCTAATGCCTGTTATCCTTAGATAAGATTAGAACCTATAGCAAAGAAACAACCAATTGAACTGCGAGTAAAGGGGGAAGAGGTACAGACTGAAATACAAATCCATGATGTAAACTAGTATTTTGTGGTCTTAAAATGTATTATGTTTTGTTCTAATGAAAAGATAAAAAAAAAAAACAATAGCTCAGAACATGGCAATCACTTCTAGACAAATAGGACTGTCACAATAGGAGTGCAACACAAAATGCAAAACAATAATGTTTTAAACACAAAATCATCCACCTCCTCAGGTTCAGTGTGTTCCTGTCAACCTCCCAACAGCACTTCCATTGCATATGTAAATGGCTGTTTATACTGCAAATTGCTGTGTCTGGTAAAATACTGTAATCATTTTCAAGCCTGAAACAGTTTTCATAGGAACTGTGACTAAAATGCAAAGTTTGCATCCTTTTTCTAATCCTATTCCCTCATGAATTCATTATCTGATGGAAGTGCATGTATAGCTAATTTATATAGCATTTCCTTAAAGCTCAGAGGGTGACTAGTAGTGGAACAACATGGGGCTGGGGATGTCTCCTAGTTCACCTTTCAGAAAATAGGATGGCAGGGATTGGTTGTTTAATTGTTGAGGGATTTGGGCAGGAAGTATAGGGATTTACTATCCAGGATAATGTAGTTTAAGTATTCAAGGATTGGACAGGGAGGTGTTGCTGGGAAAGTGGGAAGGAGGAGATGATTGGTCGAGGGAAGGAAGCATGTGGCAGGTGGGGATTTGGGTAGGAGTTTGAGGAGTTACATTTTTTATATTTATATGGGAGTTTTGAGAATATAATAAATATATATATATATATATATATATATATATATATATATATATATATATACACACACACACACATTTATGTTAATGTAGCCAGGTGCCCCTCCGGCTCCCTTTGCAGGACGCCGCTATGTTGTTTGTGTGCATGCATGCACAGATGGTTCGTGCATGCGCAGAAGGATCGGCATTGTGCGGCAGCCATCTTGCTCCACCTTGCATATGTGCAGGAGCTAGTGTAGCGGTGGCCATAACACCTAATGCTCCGCGAGGGAACTACAACTCCCAGCAGCCATGGGGCTGCTAGTCAGGTGACGAGCATCAGCCAATAGGGCTGCTAGGATCTTGGCAGTGAGAGAGATACATTTGGCACGCTTCGAGACACCACGCCAGTTGGAGAAGGGAGCCAGACAAGTAGGTAGTGTCTCAGGAGCCTGTGGCTAGGACTAGTTTGTTCTCTTAGGCCCAGGCTCACGTGTAGTTTGTGGTTGCTTCAGGAAAGGCCCCTTAGATAGGGACACTTCTCCCTTTTAATGTTTAGTGTCACGTACAAAGTGAAGACGCCGCGAGGTGATTCGTGGTCCGTGGTCTGGGACCAGACTACCTACATCTTAAGAGATTTTTTATGGTGATACCATCCCACGGGAATTCACCCCACGTGGAGGCGGATCGCCGTCGCGGACAACGTCGCTGGCTCAGCGGATCCTCCTCACTAAGTTCGCGGCACCAAGTACTGGGGTACTTGGCAGGTACCTCAACAAAGTGCACCAACAACTCACGGGTAGCGCTACTCCATACACTTTTGGGTGGGCCCGGATATTGGGGTAAAGGGTATTTGCGCTTTGCACTAATGTACTTTCGGGAAACTCATTGGTGATACTGAGTTGGGGTTGTATACTGTGTGGTACAGGTTACTGTTTATGGTGTATAGTAAATGTTATTATATACAGACGTGTGTGTATTACTGGTATTGTTCTTGGGATGGGGCTTATCCTGCTGCATCAGGATCTCTTTCAGGTGGAGGCGCTGCATCAGGATCTCTTTCAGATGGAGGCGCTGCACCAAGGCTGGATCAGCCCAGGCTACGGCCTTCTGTGAGCCAACAGGTAACAGCAGTACCAGTAGTCTCTTTAGTCAGGGGGAAAGAAGGCTACATTAAACTGATTTATGTGTTGCAGCACAAGGGTTAAGAAATTGTTAATTTGAACTGTTTTTAGGTATGGTTAACTCGTTGTTTTGGTTATGGAGATGTTTAGATTCCTGACTGTGGCAGAGCCAATGGTTTGCTACATGGTACGAGTCTCGATGGGCGGTTAATGTATGTTATAATGTAAAGATTGTTGTTATGTAAGTTATGATGGTTTAATAAAGTGTGTTACGGCCTTAGCACCACCGTATAGTTATGTGTTCTGTGTGAGTTATTGAGAAACAAATATGTTTATAATATAAGGATAGTGCATCAAACAGTTCCCATGTGAAGCGCAAGGGAAATGTCCTGCAAAGCTACAATCATTTCTTGCACAGTATGTTGAAAATAGCTATAAGAAACAAAAGCGATAGCAGATGACACTGGGATGGGAACTGCTGGGGATAAATGTTAAAGCAAGCAGTGGCTGAAGAGGAAAAAAACAAAAACAAAAAAACAAGCAAAACCAACATACTGTCAGTGCAGAAATTAGAATGTAGGGGGCCCAACACTTTTCAGGATAATGAATGCAAAGAACAATGCCTTCAGCAGGACCAAAGGAAAGAACAGAATTAGCACGGCTAAGCACAGCATCCCTGTTGTCAGTCATCATTTTAAAATATAAAAATACTGATTTTTTTTTTCAATTATTATATATGACGCAAACAAATGCATTCCTCTTTTCCGGTGTTTGCAAGGTTATTCTACTTAATACAGTTTTACAGGTTAACATCAAACAATCCTAATCTTTATAACTCCATTTCTTAAGACAACTACCAGGTCAATATTTTAATATGCTTTGTTTTTAGAGCGATAGGATCATGTCAAAACATGTTATACCATGTTAGACCAATGACTCAACCTATCTGAACAGTAGAATATCAATGAAACAGCTTTGAATGAGAGGCATAAAATCTGACAGATTGGTTATGCAATCATATCAATTAAACAGTGCTATCTTGCTTCAGCAAATGTTTTACCCTCTTCACACCACAATCAGTAAATTCATGAATCTATCAAATATTAATCATTTCTGCACTTCACGTTGTTTTAGCTTTCTATTTTGCAACAGTAACTGATATTCAGATTGTCCTTTGGATATTAATTCAATAGTAAAGGTTCTATTTGTTCTAGCAACAGAGATTCACAAATTACATTCTTCAATATCCAAAAGGCTATTAATGCTTTGAGTGTTCTGAAACAAGCTTTCAGCAAACGCTAGATTGCAAACAAGGCAAAGCATGTTGAAACATCCAAGGAAGGGAGGTAAAACAAACAATATACTAGTCACAGTTTTTTTTTAACAATATTACAATATTGTAATACAGTATATATTACAATAACTACATGCATATAGCTCCTAAAGGTCCCCCACTCCAAAGCGTGAGACCCCTCTTCACCTCTAGGGTAGGGGACCCGGTGACTGCCACAGGCACAGTTTGTGACTACAGGGGAGTGTTAAGGACTGTGTCACGAACGGCACACCTGTGACTTGTGTATGTGACACGGTTTAATACACACAGCTATCTGGCTGACTCACGTTTTACTCCTGCAGGGTCCCTCGAATGAGTAATACCCCCACCCAATCCATCACAATATATACCTTATATCGCTGCCACAACCAAATAGATATCAAGATGTAGTTCCAGAGTCTTTTGTGTGTGTTAACTAAGAAAAATGTGTAATTTACAAAAATAGATTGTAGCAAAATGTGTCCGACAATGTAATCACCAGCAAGGGCTCTGGCTTGACCTGCGATAAAACAATTCCTTGTATTTTTAAGGTATGTCTTGCAAGTAAAATTAACTACCTAGACTCCCCCTGTATTTATTATTACTTTTCACTAAGGAGCTTGTGCACTCTGTATTTTTCAATCACAATGCTAAAGGAATTTTAGTTCTGTTTTTTGCCAATTTTAATTGCACTGAATCACTGAAGCATTTCTGCTATCTTTCAGTTAACCCATATATATATATATATAATAACTTTCATATATTCCATGATCTTTAATCCTCAAGACAATAAGAAATATTATGCATCTTGACAGGGGTGGAAGGTGTGAATAATTTTTGATCAAAAGATGCAACCAGATGACTCTGGAGTTTAGGATTAAAATGTAGAATTTCACTAATGAATTGCAAGCAAATTTGGGAGGAGTGCAGGGTTTTGTATTTGTTCTGCTTGCGAGGTCCTTGGTAGCCTCACTGATATCCACTGGGTTAATTTACACTTTTATATGCCTACTAATTGTTCCATGTGTATATATGCGAGAGACAGAGACACAGACAGTGACAGAGACGAGTGTTGGAGGTAGGTGCCCCTTGGATGGACTTAAGGGGGTTAACCTATTGTGTACCATAGCGGTTATAGCACTGTGATATACAATGGATAAATAGGTAGGGGTTTTAAGCCCTTGGCTACCGTAGTGGAGATGAAGGCCTACACCAGGCCTACACAACTCGTAAAGTGAGAAGGGCCGAACTGCGCCAAGGAAAAAAGATTTGGGCCGCACGGGTAAAATCATCATCATCATCATCATCATCATCATCATCATCATCATCATCATCATCATCATCATCATCCTCATATATCTCCCTCAGCACCCCATATCATCATCCTCATATCTCCCCCAGAACCCCTCACTATCAACCTTTGCGATACTCCCCATCTATCTCTCATACCCCCATCTCTCCCCCTCACCCACACACATAATACTCCCCCTCCACATCAAACACACAACACCCCCCTGCACACTACACACATCCAACCCCCCTGCACCTAACATCCTTCTCCCCCCTGCACCTCACTTCCCTCTCCCCCTGCACCTCACATCATTCTCCCCCTGCACCTCCCATCACTCTCCCCCCCTGCACCTCACATAATTCTCCCCACTGCACCTCACATAATTCTCCCCCACTGCACCTCACATCTCTCCCCCACTGCACCTCACATCTCTCCCCTGTTGCATCACACATCTCTCTCCCCTGCACCTCCAATGACCCTCCCCTGCACCTCCAATGACCCTCCCTTGCACCTCCAATGACCCCCCCTGCACCTCCAATCACCCCCTGCACCTCCAATCACCCCCCCTGCACCTCCAAACACCCTCCCCTACACCTCCAATCACCCTCCCCTGCACCTCCAATCACCCTCCCCTGCACCTCCAATCACCCTCTCCTACACCTCCAATCACCCTCCCCTGCACCTCCAATCACCCTCCCCTGCACCTCCAATCACCCTCCCCTGCACCTCCAATGACCCCCCCTGCACCTCCAATGACCCCCCCTGCACCTCCAATAACCCCCCCCGCACTCCAATGACCCTCCCCCCTGCATCTCCATGACCCCCCCTGCACCTCCAATGACCCCCCCTGCACCTCCAATGACCCTCCCCCCTGCACCTCCATGACCCCCCCTGCACCTCCAACGACCCCCCCTGCACCTCCAATAACCCCCCCCTGCACCTCCAATAACCCCCCCCTGCACCTCCAATGACCCCCCCTGCACCTCCAATGACCCCCCCCTGCACCTCCAATTACCCACCCCTGCACCTCCAATTACCCCCCCCCCACACCTCCAATTACCCTCCCCTGCACCTCCAATTACCCCCCCTGCACCGCGCGCTCTAGCAGGCAGCAGGCAGGGAAGTGCCTCAATACTAGAGCACGCTGCTGCCCTGCAGTTCTCTGAGCGGGCTCGTCGGGGAGGGGGGAGAGCGGGCTCATCGTGGAGGGGGGTCTCGTGGGGGAACGGGAGAGGGGTCTCGTGGGGGAACGGGAGAGGGGTCTCGTGGTGGAACGGGAGAGGGGTCTCGTGGTGGAACGGGAGAGGGGTCTCGTGGGGGAACGGGAGAAGGGTCTCATGGGGGAACGGGAGAGGGGTCTCGTGGTGGAGCCGGAGAGGGGTCTCGTGGGGGAACTGGAGAGGGATCTCGTGGGGGAACGGGAGAGGGGTCTCGTGGGGGAACGGGAGAGGGGTCTCGTGGGGGAACGGGAGAGGGGTCTCGTGGGGGGAACGGGAGAGGGGTCTCGTGGTGGAACGGGAGATTGGTCTCGTGGTGGAACGGGAGAGGGGTCTCGTGGGGGAACGGGAGAGGGGTCTCGTGGGGGAACGGGAGAGGGGTCTCGTGGGGGAACGGGAGAGGGGTCTCGTGGGGGAACGGGAGAGGGGTCTCGTGGGGGAACGGGAGAGGGGTCTCGTGGGGGAACGGGAGAGGGGTCTCGTGGGGGAACGGGAGAGGGGTCTCATGGGGGAACCGGAGAGGGGTCTCGTGGGGGAACGGGAGAGGGGTCTCGTGGGGGAACGGGAGAGGGGTCTCGTGGGGGAATGGGAGAGGGGTCTCGTGGGGGAACCGGAGAGGGGTCTCGTGGGGGAACGGGAGAGGGGTCTCGTGGGGGAACAGGAGAGGGGTCTCGTGGGGGAACGGGAGAGGGGTCTCGTGGGGGAACGGGAGAGGGGTCTCGTGGGGGAATGGGAGAGGGGTCTCGTGGGGGAACGGGAGTCGTGGGGGAACGGGAGAGGGGTCTCGTGGTGGAACGGGAGAGGGGTCTCGTGGTGGAACGGGAGAGGGGTCTCGTGGGGGAACGGGAGAGGGGTCTCGTGGGGGAACGGGAGAGGGGTCTCGTGGGGGAACGGGAGAGGGGTCTCGTGGGGGAACGGGAGAGGGGTCTCGTGGGGGAACGGGAGAGGGGTCTCGTGGGGGAACGGGAGAGGGGTCTCGTGGGGGAACGGGAGAGGGGTCTCGTGGGGGAACCGGAGAGGGGTCTCGTGGGGGAACGGGAGAGGGGTCTCGTGGGGGAACGGGAGAGGGGTCTCGTGGGGGAACGGAAGAGGGGTCTCATGGGGGAACGGGAGTCGTGGGGGAACGGGAGAGGGGTCTCGTGGGGGAATGGGAGAGGGGTCTCGTGGGGGAACCGGAGAGGGGGTTTCGTGGGGGAACGGGAGAGGGGTCTCGTGGGGGAACGGGAGAGGGGTCTCGTGGGGGAACGGGAGAGGGGTCTCGTGGGGGAACGGGAGAGGGGTCTCGTGGGGGAACGGGAGAGGGGTCTCGTGGGGGAACGGGAGTTGTGGGGGAACGGGAGAGGGGTCTCGTGGTTGAACGGGAGAGGGGTCTCGTGGTGGAACGGGAGAGGGGTCTCGTGGGGGAACGGGAGAGGGGTCTCGTGGGGGAACGGGAGAGGGGTCTCGTGGGGGAACGGGAGAGGGGTCTCGTGGGGGAACCGGAGAGGGGTCTCGTGGGGGAACGGGAGAGGGGTCTCGTGGGGGAACGGGAGAGGGGTCTCGTGGGGGAACGGGAGAGGGGTCTCGTGGGGGACCCGGAGAGGGGTCTCGTGGTGGAACGGGAGAGGGGTCTCGTGGGGGAACGGGAGAGGGGTCTCGTGGGGGAACGGGAGAGGGGTCTCGTGGGGGAACGGGAGAGGGGTCTCGTGGGGGAACGGGAGAGGGGTCTCGTGGGGGAACCGGAGAGGGGTCTCGTGGGGGAACGGGAGAGGGGTCTCGTGGGGGAACGGGAGAGGGGTCTCGTGGGGGAACGGAAGAGGGGTCTCGTGGGGGAACGGGAGTCGTGGGGGAACGGGAGAGGGGTCTCGTGGGGGAACGGGAGAGGGGTCTCGTGGGGGAACGGGAGAGGGGTCTCGTGGGGGAACGGGAGTCGTGGGGGAACGGGAGAGGGGTCTCGTGGTGGAACGGGAGAGGGGTCTCGTGGTGGAACGGGAGAGGGGTCTCGTGGGGGAACGGGAGAGGGGTCTCGTGGGGGAACGGGAGAGGGGTCTCGTGGGGGAACGGGAGAGGGGTCTCGTGGGGGAACCGGAGAAGGGTCTCGTGGGGGAACGGGAGAGGGGTCTCGTGGGGGAACGGGAGAGGGGTCTCGTGGGGGAACGGGAGAGGGGTCTCGTGGGGGACCCGGAGAGGGGTCTCGTGGTGGAACGGGAGAGGGGTCTCGTGGGGGAACGGGAGAGGGGTCTCGTGGGGGAACGGGAGAGGGGTCTCGTGGGGGAACGGGAGAGGGGTCTCGTGGGGGAACGGGAGTCGTGGGGGAACGGGAGAGGGGTCTCATGGGGGAATGGGAAAGGGGTCTCGTGGGGGAACGGGAGAGGGGTCTCGCGGGGAACGGGAGAGGGGTCTCGTGGGGGAATGGGAGAGGGGTCTCGTGGGGGAACCGGAGAGGGGGTTTCGTGGGGGAAGGGGAGAGGGGTCTCGTGGGGGAACCGGAGAGGGGGTTTCGTGGGGGAAGGGGAGAGGGGTCTCGTGGGGGAACGGGAGAGGGGTCTCGTGGGGAACGGGAGAGGGGTCTCGTGGGGGAACCGGAGAGGGGGTCTCGTGGGGGAACCGGAGAGGGGGTCTCGTGGGGGAACCGGAGAGTGAACTCGGGAGGGAGGGGGAGAGCGAACTCAGGAGGGAGGGGGAGAGCGGAAAGCTGCCGCGGGCCGCACAGTGAGTGCAGGCCCGCGGGCTGCGTGTTGTGCAGGCCTGGCCTACACCATACATATCTTTTTGCCCACAATGGCTAGAAAGTGGTTAACACATTATATATGTGTAGCACCCTGCTAGAAATTCCCTTTCCTTGCATGTCAGTCCTGGAAATTGAAAGCAGGTAGTGCCGGGGTTAGGTCCTCACAAGGCTCTGACATGTGAGTTAGCAACAATGCTGTTTCTATAATGTTGCACTTCTTAGGCACATCTTGGGCCTTGTGTTAGTCTGGAAGTTGCTAAATGGTCACGTGGTAATGTGTGACCAGGTTGCAACAATTAATCTGCCCAGATACTTGGGCAGAGTATTGGCCACTATCTGGTAGACTGTTGTTACTCCCTTCTTTTTACATGTACACCCTATCCCTCATGTCGGTGGGAGGGGGGATAGGGGTGTTACATATGTTTTGAATATAGCATTGTGAGGGAATATACAAGAGGTTAAACTCTCTCACTTTAGCACACCAAAAGAACCACACCCTAGCTGGCAGGTTTGCTAACTGATTGGAAAGGGGAGGTTTCAAAGGAAGACAGCAGATTTCTTCCAGGTTGTTATTTTGCTCTCAACTTGTGAGGAAACAGGTTGCAGAGAGCAGGCCGAGGGGAGAGCCTGACTCCCTGTTGTGTACCTGGAACTAAGGACTTTTGTTTTTGTTGCAGACTGATGCCATTTCCTTTCATTGCTTTATTCTCTGTGCAACTACAACCTGCTTCCCTGGTAAGGGAAATAGAGCACTTTTCATTCCAAGAAAGTGGTGCGTAAGCGCTGTTCTGACCATAACGGCAAGGCCGCTCCGTCGCAAGCATATATTGCTTTCAACCTACAGTAAATCTGGAATCTACAGTTTGTAAAAAAATAAAAAAATCTGTAATCAGAGTTGTGCAAGCCCTTTGGGACTTTAGGGCATTTTGACTCTGCTTATCCCCCCCCCCCCCCCCAAACTGTAGATTCCAGGTTTTGGTTGAAAGCAATATATGGTATATTCAGAACAGATGTAACACCCCTATTGTTTGCGACTTTGCTACACCACGCACTGTATTTTTGCAATTTTTTTATAGAATTAGCTGAAATGTTAGACAAGGCATCTGATGAAGTACATGGGGAAAAAAACTATGCAGCAGGAGCATCTAGACCAGTGGTTCCCAATCTTTTTTTGGTTAAAGGACCCCAATTGAAATTCTGAGGAACCCCTAACCATCTCTTATAGCAACTCTAATCGGTTGCATTGTAAATTATTTTGAATTTGATACAATTTTCAAATGGCCAGAAAATTGCAGGGGTGTCCGGGAAACCCAAGGGTTCCTAGGAACCCTGGTTGAAAACCACTGATCAAGACCTTAGGCTCCTATTGTAGAAACTGTGATAGCGATAATTCACGTCTGCTCTATCAGGGTATAGACTGAAGTCCTTAATCTTACTATAACCAACATGCATGTTGGATGCTGCAAGAGGACTAATTTACAAATGGTAAGAGTAATAGATCTTTAAATATTTTGCAACTTCAATTTGCAGGCATTTGTTTGCTGAATGACTATGTGAGCTGTTTGAGCCTTTTAATAATTTTTTTACATACTGTATCTGGGAAAAATAGACATGTTTGCTTCACAAATTGATGCAATAGCGAATGGCTCAAATTGCATCAGCTTTGCATTTGTGTCACCCTTTCGCCCCTTGTGGAATGAGTCAATCAATCACAACAGACTTATGCTGTATTTTATTTTAAATGTCATATCTTTTTCACATTTATTGCATTTCCTTTTCACTTAGCCATTGTTACTTTCCTTAAGTGTACTTTCTATGAAATACAAATGTAGACATTAAACTGGCTTCAACCCTATATCGCAGATGAAACCTTTGAGACATAATAATACAACTTCTGTGCACCACATATTGCCTTACATGTAGCACCCTTTCCCCTCACCCTAAGTGAGATCATGTAGCTACCTGTGTTTTCTGGTGCTAGTGCACACCTGTGAGGTCGAACAGAAAGCCTGAGATCTCCGCAGTGGTATAGGGAGGCATCAGGACAGGCTATCAGGGATGTGTCCTTGGTCAGCGCAGTGCCTCCAGCCCAAGAGGATCCTGGTACAGCCAGGATGAACCTCAGGGGCAACTATTCTTTGGTTGCTCACACTCCAGACATCACACCAGAGTATAACTGGAGCTTATTAGGCATATCATATTAGTACAGGTTCCATTCCCTGAAGGCAGCACCCTAGACTTGAGCACCCCTCCTCAGCATAACTTGCCCCCTCACAGGGCAAGGCCGCAGCCCACTCCTACCCAGGAGAGGCTTACTGCTGCGTCCTCATAGCAGGGAGGGCAGCACCGAACTAACTCCCGGAAACACTTACTCTAGCCCAAAGAGAGAAACCCTCTCCTTCCCAGGGGAGTGGCTTGTAAGCCGGCCTCCTATCAGTCATAGCCACCCCTTGTAATACCAGGCTTCTCCCGAACTTTATTAGGTAACACACATAACAATACAAACAGGCCCTGTAGGATTTGCTCCCAACACTGCCCACTCTTTACTGGGACGTACAGTGCTAGAGGGGCCAGGGAATTAATAGCCTAAGAGGGCTTGGCTACATCCATAAGACCTTTTCTTCCTTTATAATTAATGCATATATTAAAAAGCAGTGCTCCGAGTGCCAGCTGCATTGTTAACTACTTCGGGAATATCTTATATACTGGTATGTTCCTTTGAATGCTGTTTGCCATCTTTTTGTTATAATATACTTCCTTCAACAAAATAGAAAAGAAAAAATGCACAGATGCGCACCAGGGATTAGATAAATGTTATTTATTAATAAAAATACACATATAAAACTGAGAGGATCCAACCCCTCCTCAGCTAAAAGAGTTAAACTGCCCAGATACAGTGACCATACATATGGACTCTGAAAAATCGAAACCTTAAACAGTAAAACACACACAGTACACTAAAAAATATATTCAATGTAAAAAAAAAAAGGGAAAAAACAAAGAACAAAGTGTGTATTTTTATTAATAAATAACATTTATCTAATCCCTGGTGCGCATCTGTGCATTTTTTCTTTTCTGTCTTTCAGGGTGTCCTCCCCCCTTTTTAGGGGGGATCACCTTCTGAAGTGGGAGCATTTGGGGAGACTCTCCATGCACGTGCAGCAAAGGGATTTTCCATCTTTATTTCTGCAGCACGAGCGCTGAATATCCTTCTTTCTTCCTTCAACAAAATGCCTTTAAGTTAGATAATGTAATAGATTTTTCCAGCCATGGTTAGACAGTGTCCTCAGGACATTGAACTGTAGTTAGACATGTACAGTAACTAGAGTAATGCCTACTACTAACACTGCTTTTACAATGCCATGTAGAAAAACTATATAGCCCCTTTACCCCCACCTAAGTGAGATCTGGTCTGCTACTAGCGTCTGATGTACGATGGTGCATACCTGTGAGGTAACAGGGGGGCTGAGCACTTCCGCGTTGGTGTGGGGATCATCAGGACAGGGTTTACAGGGTACCTTTGTTCATTGGTTGCAGCCAGGGCCACCAACAGCAGGGGACAAAGGGCACTGGCGTCCTGGGCCCTGTGCGGCCGGGCGCCAGTTATTTAAATAAATTGAAAAAAATATGGCGGCGATTCCCCTGCGGTCCCGTTGCGCATGCGCAGGGCAAGCAGGGCGTGCTCACCCGCTCCTAACGCGCATGCGCAGGGCAAGCAGGGCATGCTCACCCGCTCCTAACGCGCATGCGCAGGGCAAGCAGGGCATGCTCACCCGCTCCTAACGCGCATGCGCAGGGCAAGCAGGGCCCGCTCCCCCTCCCACTCCCAACGCGCATGCACAGGGCCCGCTCCCCCTTCGCTCCCAACGTGGGATGGAGGGGGAAGTACCTGCTCCTCTTCTGCGGCCGCTTCCCCTTCGCTCCCAACGTGGGATGGAGGGGGAAGTACCTGATCCTCCTGTGGCCTGCTTCCTCCCCCCCCCCCCCGAGTCCACCTCGAGCGCGCCCCCCGAGCCCACCTCCCGTCCCGGGCAGCTGCCGTGGGGATATCGGGGGCAGGAGGGGGAAGCGTCCGGTGGCAAGCTGCACCCACCCGCTCAAGGTAAGTCACTGTCACCCAGTGTCACTGTCACCCAGTGTCACTGTCACCCACTGTCACTGTCACTGTCACCCACTGTCACTGTCACCCACAGTCACTGTCACCCACAGTCACTGTCACCCACCCAGTCACCGACTGTCACCCACCCAGTCACCGACTGTCACCCACCCAGTCACCGACTGTCACCCACTTAGTCACCGACAGTCACCCACCCAGTCACCGACTGTCACCCACCCAGTCACCGACTGTCACCCACCAAGTCACCGACTGTCACCCACCCAGTCACCGACTGTCACCCACCCAGTCACCGACTGTCACCCACCCAGTCACCGACTGTCACCCACCCAGTCACTGATTGTCACCCACCCAGTCACCGACTGTCACCCACCCAGTCACTGTCATCCACCCACCCAGTCACTGTCATCCACCCACCGTCATTCACCCACCCATCGTCATTCAACCGTCATTCACCTACCCACCGTCATTCACCCACCCACCGTCATTCATTCACCCACCCACCCACTGTCATTCATTCACTCACCCACCCACTGTCATTCATTCACTCACCCACCGTCATTCATTCACCCACCCACCCACTGTCATTCATTCATTCAACTGTCATTCATTCATTCACCCACCCTCCCACTGTCATTCATTCACCCAACCCACCCACTGTCATTCATTCACCCACCCACCCACCCACACACCCACTGTCATTCATTCATTCACTCACCCACCCACCCACTGTCATTCATTCTGTATTTTTTTGTATCACAATAAGAAAACAGTTAAGTAAAAGTTGCGCGCTAAAAGATATTTTTCCGTGGTAGTTGCGCTATGGGTTCATCTGGGGGTGCGCTATGGTTCGGGGGGGGGGATGCTCCTTTCATTTGTCCCGGGCTCCATGATTTCTGTTGGTGGCCCTGGTTGCAGCACCTCCAGTCAGCGTGGATCCTCTGGATAGTAGGATGGTCCAGACTGACCCCTTTCTTTAGCCCAAGACAGTGAATCACACTTGCATATGGTTCCATGGTATTTATTGCATTGGTTAAGATCTTACAGCAGGCACTGTGCATCCATTTTCTTGTTTCCCCTTTGGCTGTGCTTATAGTGCCGGGCGACAGCAATGCGACGTTGCGTCAAAACAAATGCATTGCCGCCTTCGCGTCCGCTTATAGTAAGCGCGATGCAACGGAGCGATGGCTTAGTCACGATTGCTGGAAGTCATCTCAATTTTATTTTTCCAGCGACCACAGCCTGACGTTGAGTCGCTGTCGCCAGCATTCTAAGAGTAGCCTAATTAGTCACTTCAAGGCTTGAGGCCCATCCAAGTTTCCTCCTGCATGGTGCTCCTCCTGTGTCCCCTTGTGAGACCAGGGAAGTTGTTGCTCACTCCACAGGGGGAGGAAAGAGACACCCACTTTTGGGAGAGAGACAGTATATATACCCTGAGGTTGGGCATATAACCCTGCCCCGTAACAGGACAGGTCTGATACTGACAGGTCATCACAATCCAGCATGTGACCAAGCCAGTACACTACCGACACACTTTATTGAAGTGTGGTCGGTACCGCAAGCCGGGAAATCTCCCGGCTTGCTAGTGGCCGCCCCTCGGCGTGCCGCGCGTCATAGACGCGCGGTCACGCGTCATCGGGAGCGTGCGCCCCCTGCACGCGCGTCCAGGGGCTCCCCGAGGGAGCCCTGGTGTCCCGCGATCGCGGGACAGCGGCAGGGGGTTCCGGGGGACTCGGCGGACCCGGCAGCGGTAGGGAGAGCGCCCCGATCGGAGGGCGCTCTTCCGCTGCTTCGGCGTGCGCCCGTCACTCTCGGGCGCGCGCCAGGCTACTGCTGCGGCACAGAACGGGCAAATGCTCGAATAAACTGTGCCGCAGCAGTACCTCCCCCAGGCTGACACTCTCTGGCTGTTGCTAGGCCCGCCCTTAGATCCAGCTGTTGCATCCAAGGCTGCAATAGCAAACAAGGTTCTGAAGGAATTCACCTATCCACTGCCTGTACCTAACAGGGCTTACACTGGTTGGGCCCAGGGAAATAAGTAGCGGCCGGTGCCTAGGCTATAACAAAGATAAATGTTAAAGTAAAAAAAATGTTTTATCTCCCTGACTTCCATTCCTGTGCAATTTGGAATATTAAACATTAAAATCATGCCAAAAGTGGCTTTCCCACTGTTTGTAACCCCCCCCCCCCCCTCTCTTAACCCTTTGAGTGCCAGCAGGTCTGTGGTATCACAGTCCTTCTGGCAAATAGCGATGACATCTCCTGAGTGATCACATGATCGCTAATTTACTGCAGTAACGTGAAAACGGATCGTTTTCATCTCCACTAGAAAATGTGGAAAGAGTAATGATGTGTGCGGTAGGTCATAAGGGCTTCCTGAGTGCCTACATCCTAGGTCCTATAAGGCTCTCAAGGGGTCAAATCTCCATTCCATACCTACTACACTTTATCTGTCACTCTCCTACACTCATTTAATCTATAACACTGCTATTGCACTGCAAGCTGTCCATGGCAGATATTCCTCCCTCATCACATATGCCCGTTGCACTTTCCCTTGCATAAATATTGTCCCTGTCTATTTTCGGAATGCATGTTATTTAAAATATGGAGTACACAGCTACTGCTATCTCGATTGAGCTAAACACAAATAAATAAGAAAAATGGTGTCCAATTATAAAGAGACAAAAAAAAAAACTCTCAAGAGGAAACACATACAGTAGGATATTCTGATCCTGAACAAGCCGAGAGTATTTATTCTTACTTGTCATATTCCCCTTAAAATAGTCATAATTATTATTCCATCAAAAAAATTAAATGATTTAACCTAGATACAGTAAAACGGTGTGTAATATGTCTTGTAAACCCATATAAAACAGAGATTGTATTCCTTTAGTGTTTAAAATGATAGTCTTATAGTATAGGCAGCTTTTGAAAGCAAGGTTAACATGTAATATATTTATTTTCTAATAAATTCATTTTCATTTCCTGCTATTAAATGAATTCCTATATTCTCTAAAAGGTGCCAGGCTTTATCACGCCTAAGGCCTCGGGCATGGTGCCTCGGGCCGCGCTGATTAGCGCTCCTGCTCTGCCTCGCCTGCTCAAAATGGTGCTTTTTTCTGTCCTGGAAGGCGAGGCAGTGAGCGCGCTCTGGGTGTGGAGCGGAGCGGAGGGGTGCCAGGAGGCGGAGCGGGAGGTGGGGCTAGTCCCTCGCTCCCATTGGATGTGAGCGGTCACGTGACCGCTCCTCCGCTTCCCTGAGCGGCAAATTTTAAACTTGCCTGTCTCGGCAAATTTTCTGAGCCTCCGCACCCATCCGCACGCGGCTGCTAAAGCCGCGCTGATGACAGATGCAGGGGGTAAGTGTATCTGCTCAGCGTGGCTCAGCAATGCTCATCCCACTATGTCCCAGGCCTTAGGGTTTGCATAACACCATTTACTGGATATGGGCATAAGCCCCTATTTGAAAGCTATAACATGATGATATATTTATAATTACAAATTAATTTTACTTTAGGTAATAAAAGCAAGCAGCACTTTACAATATATTAGTGCCATTATTAGAGGTGTAGAAAGTATCATATAATACTAACAAACAGTAAGCTACTGCATAATAAATGCTACAGTTATGGCATGCATTACGCCGTTAATATCTTCTAAAACATTTGCAAAATACTGATGAGGATGACATCTGCACAAACCAGTAATAGGAAATAATCCAGAGTAACAGTCTTTCAATCAGGAAGCTTCTGCTAATTACATTTCATTATCTAACACAGCGTTTCCCAAATGGTGGGTCGCGACCCGGCACCGGGCCACGGCACCAAAATTGCCGGGTCGCAGCGAGGCTGGCCGCGCGGTGTCTCCCCCCCGCGCCCCCCCGCTCGAGTTAAAAAAAATGGCAGCGATTCCCCCCGCGGTCCCGCGCGCATGCGCAGGGCAAGCAGGGCCCGCTCCCTTCCTCCCCCCTGCTCCCTTCCTCCCCCCCCGCTCCCAACGTGGGACGGAGGAGGAAGTCCTCTGCGGCCCGCTTCCTCCCGCGACCCGCTTCCAGAGCTCACCTCCCGTGGCACCCCCTCCCGAGCCCACCTCCCGTGGCACCCCCTCCCGAGCCCACCTCCCGTGCTACCCCCTCCCGAGCTCACCTCCCGTGGCACCCCCTCCCGAGCTCACCTCCCGTGCCACCCCCTCCCGAGCTCACCTCCTGTGGCACCTCCTCCCGAGCCCACCTCCCGTGGCCCCCCCTCCCAAGCTCACCTCCCGTGCCACCCCCTCCCGAGCTCACCCAAAGTCACTGTCACCCAGTCACTGTCACCCACCCAGTCACTGTCACTCACCCACCCACCCAGTCACTGTCACCCACCCAGTCATTGTCACCCACCCAGTCACTGTCACCCACCCACCCAGTCACTGTCACCCACCCAGTCACTGTCAAACCCAGTCACTGTCACCCACCCATCCAGTCACTGTCACCCACCCACCCAGTCATTGTCAAGTCACTGTCACCCACCCAGTCACTGTCACCCACCCACCCAGTCATTGTCAAGTCACTGTCACCCACCCAGTCACTGTCAAACCCAGTCACTGTCACCCACCCATCCAGTCACTGTCACCCACCCACCCAGTCACTGTCAAAGTCACTGTCACCCACCCAGTCACTGTCACCCACCCAGTCACTGTCACCCACCCAGTCACTGTCACCCACCCAGTCACTGTCACCCACCCAGTCACTGTCTCCCACCCACCCAGTCACCCCTCCCCACCCACCCAGTCCCAGTCCCCCCTCCCACCCACCCAGTCCCAGTCCCCCCTCCCACCCACCCAGTCCCAGTCCCCCCTCCCACCCACCCAGTCCTAGTCCCCCCTCCCACCCACCCAGTCCCAGTCCGCCCTCCCCCCCAGTCCCAGTCCCCCCTCCCCCACCCACCCAGTCCTCACCTGCAGTCCCAGTCCCCCCTCCCACCCCCACCCACCCAGTCCTCACCTGCAGTCCCAGTCCCCCCTCCCACCCCCCACCCACCCAGTCCTCCCCCCCAGTCCCAGTCCCCCCCTCCCCCCCAGTCCCAGTCCCCCCTCCCACTCAGTCCCCTTCCCCCACCCACCCAGTCCTCCCCCCCCCAGTCCCAGACCCCCCTCCCCCACCCACCCAGTCCTCCCCTGCAGTCCCAGTCCCCCCTCCCACCCCCACCCACCCAGTCCTCCCCCCCAGTCCCAGTCCCCCCCTCCCACCCAGTCCCCCTCCCCCACCCACCCAGTCCTCCCCTGCAGTCCCAACACCCCCTCCCACCCCCCACCCACCCAGTCCTCCCCCCCAGACCCAGTCCCCCCTCCCCCCCAGTCCCAGTCCCCCCTCCCACCCAGTCCCCCTCCCCCACCCACCCAGTCCTCCCCTGCAGTCCCAGTCCCCCCTCCCACCCCCACCCACCCAGTCCTCCCCCCCAGTCCCAGTCCCCCCTCCCCCCCAGTCCCAGTCCCCCCTCCCCCCCAGTCCCAGTCCCCCCTCCCACCCAGTCCCCCTCCCCCACCCACCCAGTCCTCCCCCCCAGTCCCCCCCTCCCACCCCCACCCACCCAGTCCTCCCCCCCAGTCCCAGTCCCCCCCTCCCCCCAGTCCCAGTCCCCCCTCCCCCACCCACCCAGTCCCAGTCCCCCCTCCCCCCCAGTCCCCCTCCCCCACCCACCCAGTCCCCCTCCCCCACCCACCCAGTCACAGTCCCCCTCCCCCACCCACCCAGTCCCCCTCCCCCACCCACCCAGTCCCCCTCCCCCATCCACCCAGTCCCCCTCCCCCACCCACCCAGTCCTCCCCCCCAGTCCCAGTCCCCCCTCCCACCCCCACCCACCCCCACCCACCCAGTCCTCCCCCCCAGTCCCAGTCCCCCCCTCCCACCCAGTCCCCCTCCCCCACCCCACCCAGTCCTCCCCCCCAGTCCCAGTCCCCCCTCCCACCCCCACCCACCCCCACCCACCCAGTCCTCCCCCCCCAGTCCCAGTCCCCCCTCCCACCCAGTCCATCTCCCCCACCCACCCAGTCCCCCTCCCCCACCCACCCAGTCCCCCTCCCCCACCCACACAGTCCTCCCCCCCAGTCCCAGTACCCCCACCCACCCAGTCCTCCCCCCCCAGTCCCCCCTCCCCCCCAGTCCCAGTCCCAGTCCCCCCTCCCACCCAGTCCCCCCCTCCCCCACCCACCCAATCCTCCCCCCCCAGTCCCAGTACCCCCACCCACCCAGTCCCTCCCCCCCAGTCCCAGTCCCCCCTCCCCCCCCAGTCCCAGTCCCCCCTCCCACCCAGTCCCCCCCTCCCCCACCCACCCAGTCCCCCCCCTCCCCCACCCACCCAGTCCCCCCCCTCCCCCACCCACCCAGTCCCCCCCCTCCCCCACCCACCCAGTCCCCCCCCCGTCCCCCCACCCACCCCAGTCCCCCCCCCTCCCCCACCCACCCAGTCCCCCCCCCCCTCCCCCACCCACCCAGTCCTCCCCCTCCCAGTCCCAGTACCCCCACCCCCACCCCCCAGTCCCCTCCCCCCCACCCAGTCCCCCCCTCCCCCACCCACCCAGTCCCCCCCTCCCCCACCCACCCAGTCCCCCCCCTCCCCCACCCACCCAGTCCCCCCCCCTCCCCCACCCACCCAGTCCCCCCCCCTCCCCCACCCACCCAGTCCCCCCCCCTCCCCCACCCACCCAGTCCCCCCCCCTCCCCCCACCCACCCAGTCCCCCCCCCCCTCCCCCCACCCACCCAGTCCCCCCCCCTCCCCCACCCACCCAGTCCCCCCTCCCCCACCCACCCAGTCCCCCCCCCTCCCCCCACCCACCCAGTCCCCCCCCCTCCCCCACCCACCCAGTCCCCCCCCTCCCCCACCCACCCAGTCCCCCCCCCTCCCCCACCCACCCAGTCCCCCCCCCCTCCCCCACCCACCCAGTCCCCCCCCCTCCCTCCCCCACCCACCCAGTCCCCCCCCCTCCCCCCCCACCAGTCCCCCCCCCTCCCCCACCCACCCAGTCCCCCCCCCTCCCCCACCCACCCAGTCCCCCCCCCTCCCCCACCCACCCAGTCCCCCCCCCCTCCCCCACCCCACCCAGTCCCCCAGTCCCCCCCCCTCCCCCACCCCCACCCACCCAGTCCCCCCCCCTCCCCCACCCACCCAGTCCCCCCCCCTCCCCCACCCACCCAGTCCCCCCCCCTCCCCCACCCACCCAGTCCCCCCCCCTCCCCCACCCCCACCCACCCAGTCCCCCCCCCTCCCCCACCCCCACCCACCCAGTCCCCCCCCCTCCCCCACCCACCCAGTCCCCCCCCCTCCCCCACCCTCCCAGTCCCCCCCCCCTCCCCCACCCTCTCAGTCCCCCCCCTCCCCCACCCAGTCCCCCCCCTCCCCCACCCACCCAGTCCCCCCCCTCCCCCACCCACCCAGTCCCCCCCTCCCCCACCCAGTCCCCCCCTCCCCCACCCACCCAGTCTCCCCCTCCCCCACCCACCCAGTCTCCCCCTCCCCCACCCACCCAGTCTCCCCCCCTCCCCCACCCACCCAGTCTCCCCCCCTCCCCCACCCACCCAGTCTCCCCCCCTCCCCCACCCACCCAGTCTCCCCCTCCCCCACCCACCCAGTCTCCCCCTCCCCCACCCACCCAGTCTCCCCCCTCCCCCACCCACCCAGTCTCCCCCCTCCCCCACCCACCCAGTCTCCCCCCCTCCCCCACCCACCCAGTCTCCCCCCCTCCCCCACCCACCCAGTCTCCCCCCCTCCCCCACCCACCCAGTCTCCCCCCCTCCCCCACCCACCCAGTCTCCCCCCTCCCCCACCCACCCAGTCCCCACCCTCCCCCACCCACCCAGTCCCCACCCTCCCTCCCCCACCCACCCAGTCCCCACCCTCCCTCCCCCACCCACCCAGTCCCCCCCCTCCCCCACCCACCCTCCCCCACCCACCCAGTCCCCCCCCTCCCCCACCCACCCAGTCCCCCCCCTCCCCCACCCACCCAGTCCCCCCCCTCCCCCACCCACCCAGTCCCCCCTCCTCCCACCCACCCAGTCCCCCCCTCCTCCCACCCACCCAGTCCCTGGCCCCCCCTCCAGTCACTCACATCCGTCATTGCCTGTAATTCACTGTTTGTGTCTGTGTGCGTATAGGGGAGAGCGAGTATGTGTGTGTGTGTGTGTGTGTGTGTGTGTGTGTGTGTGTGTGTGTGTGTGTATCTGTATCTGTATCAGTGTCTGTGTGTGTGTTTGTGTGTGTGTGTGTGTGTATATATATATATCAGTGTGTGTGTGTGTGTGTGTGTGTGTATCAGTATCAGTGTGTGTGTGTGTGTATCAGTGTGTGTGTGTATCAGTGTCTGTGTGTGTGTATCAGTGTCTGTGTGTGTGTGTAGCAGTGTCTCTGTGTGTGTATCAGTGTGTGTGTGTGTGTGTAGCCGTGTCTCTGTGTGGCTGCGTGTGTGTGTGTGTCAGTGGCTGCGTGTGTGTGTATCAGTGGCTGTGTGTGTATCAGTGTGTGTGTCAGTGGCTGTGTGTGTGTATCAGTGGCTGTGTGTGTGTGTATCAGTGGCTGTGTGTGTGTTTGTGCAGGCCCTATAGGCCAGTATAGGCGATAAAAATTTTAGTGGGTCACGAAGGAGAAGTTCAAAAATAACCGGGTCACGGAAAAAAAAGTTTGGGAAACCCTGATCTAACACATTCATTAGGATATTTAGGCATGTGGCAGGGAAAGACACCCTGCCCCTTCTAATATATGCAGACTGTCTCTGTCTAATAGGGTTTCCAGGTGGCTTGTCCAAACATACTGGACACAATGGTAAAAAATGCGTTACGTTGCACTATTTTAGATTCTATTTTGTAAAAAAGTCTGGGGAGGGGTTTGGGGATTGAGTGCCCTCCCAGCATTTTTTACGAAATAAAATATGAAATAGTGCAAATTGGTGCATACGTGGAGTGAAATTTAGAAAAAAAATTACATAACGGTCAGATAATTTATAAATAACATACCTACAGTCATACATAGCGAGCTATACTGATCTTAATTCTTCTCTCCCACTACTTCCAAGATTGGTGCAATCCCCCAAATCTACCCTCTCACCCCCCCCCCATCCTCACCCCTTCTCCCCCCTAATCCTCACCCCCCTCATCCTCTTACTCCCCCCTCATCCTCCTCACACACCCCTTTCATCCTCCTCACACACCCCCTTCATCCTCCTCTCACACAGCACTCTCATCCTCCTCTCACCCCCCTCATCCGCCTCTAACACAGCCCCCTCATCCGCCTCTCACACAGCCCCCTCAACCTCCTCTCACCCCCTCATCCGCCTCTCACATACCCCCCTCATCCTTCTATCACACCCCTATCCTCCTCTCACACACCCCTATCCTCCTCTCACAAATCCCCTCATCCTATTGCACCCCCCTCATCCTCACCCCTCTCCCTCCTCATCCTCACCCCCCTCATCCTCTCATCCTCACCCCCCTCATCCTCTCACCCTCTCATCCTCTCACCCCCCTCATCCTCCTCTCGCACCCCCCTCATCCCATCCTGCTCATACCCCCCTCATCCTCCTCACACACATCCCTCACCCTCCTCTCTCCCCCCTCCTCCGCCTCTCACACCCCTATCCTCCTCTCACACACCCCTATCCTCCTCTCACAAACTCCCTCATCCTTCTATCACACCCCCCTCATCCTCCTCTCACACACCCCCATCATTCGCCTCTCACCCTCCTCATCCTCCTCTCACACCCCTATCCTCATCTCACACCACCCTCCTCCTCCTCCTCCTTCCTCACCACCACCATCCTCCTTCTCCTCTTTCCTCACCTGACAGACAGGCACACAGTGGAGCTCTTCTCTCCCACATGTAAATGTTTTAAGAAAACGACATTTTCCAGCATGCATATGGGGGAGCTGTGCACACTCCCATTGGTCAGTGTTCTCCTTGGCTTGGGGGAAGGGAGACGATGCTGCCTGTTACCCTGGTTACACAATGCTGCTGCCTGCAGGAGACTCATGCTGCCGCTTCTGCTTCTGAATCAGAGGTAGGAGCGGAGACCCTGCACCTGGCCACTCTTCGCACTCACGCTGCCTCTTCAGAGAAAGAGAATACCGGACTCATACATGTCTGGTATTACCTCTCATTTTTTACCGGACAGAGGGACAAATTACCGGTCTGTCTGGTTCAAAACCGGACACCTGGCAACCCTAAGTCCGCGGGCATGGTGAAGGGAAGAGTGCTGAGCAGCGCTTGCGCTCATGCTCTTCTGCTCAAGCAGGAGCTTTTTCGTGTCCCTGCATGAGCGTCAGCGAGCTCGCTTATGTGCCGGGTGGGAAGTGGGCGGGAGGCGGGGCTGGAGGCAAAGCGGGAGGCGGGGCTAGCGCGCCACATCACGGCGCCGACGTCACGGACTGCCATAGGCTTTTGGCAGTCACTTGACCGGCCTTGTGCTTCCCTCAGTGGGAAAACATCATTTTCTCTGGCGGCTGAAATTCCACACGCCTCCGCACGCCTGTGGAAGCTCCGTCTATAGCCTGATAGGGATAATGTTTCCCCTCAGCGTGGCTCAGCATGGTCTTTTTGACCATGTCCGAGGCCTAAGTGTCTGAGCCCATTCTGCGATGCCAGCGTAACTGAAGCTGCAGAGCTATTTCCTCAGCTCCAGGCACGCTTGTTAATGAGCAAGATACTGTGATCTGGCTCGGTGCCCAACCCCACCCCCTGTGTTCTCCTCTATGCTGTGATAACATATTAATTGCAGCTGGTTTCATACACCGGTACATGAGCGAAAGACAAATCTGAAGTGAGCTACATATGAACACAATTAAATACCATATGATACATGTTCCTATTTATGCTCTCAGTATACTACATGAAGCGAAAAAAGATCTTTAATTAAACATAACGAAATGTGTTTGTGCAAATTATGAATGTTCGCCTTTGAATGCACTATCTTCCATGCCAGACTTGATGAGGCAGAAATGGCCTGTTTATAGGTGTAACATAGATTATCACTAATTTATGTATATATATATATAGCAACTGTAAATATTACTGTATGCTCATTTGCATGTCTTAGACAGGTCTGCAACCCTGTCTAACGTGCGCGCGCAACAGACGTTGTGCGCACACATTATTATGTATACATGCACCGGAAAAATTATATCAGTAGTAATGCCAGCAACGCCATTTGAAAAATGACACAGTTCTGTATCTGTAGTTTTATCCTTGCATTTTAAACATATACGTTACTTATGCGCGAATATCCACAATCATATAGAGATGTGTTAAGCGTTGTCATGCTGAGACATATATAAATGTGCAATCTTTGAACATCATGTGTTTGCTGTATTTCACAGATGTCGCGGATGAATACTTGGGACCAATGTATGATTTCAGATGAGCCAATCGTTATATTAGATGATTGTGATGACAAGCGAACAACTATTATAATAAATATGTAACAATGCTTTCAATGATTGGTGCGCAGATTAACAATCACTACATAATGTTATCCTATTATGCAAATATTTACTATGCACTTAATTAACATAATGATGTTGCTAAGCACTGAAGTTAGAACTTAGATTTTTTGGGGGTTCTTTTCTACTAACATTATATGTATTGCCATGTGATATATGCAACCAACATTATCACTCAGCAAACACATTAATCTACTATATATTATAATCTCACGTGTGACTTGTCAAAGAATGTAAATGCTACATAACAACTTGTAGACATTCTATCTGAACTATACACAATAACAATAGGGAGGTGATAGGAACTGTTTAGTCGTGTGCATTTTATATTTTCACCTAAGTTGTAGTGCTAACCTAACATGCATGAGCTAATGAATGTTCGTTAAAGATCATGAAACCATGAACATTTGTGTGTAAATTTTATTCACACGACTAACTATATAGTTTAGTGTTATTATTAAACGTTCAACACATACATAGCTAAGTGAGGCCGATGATAAAAGCAACATTATTATGTTTGTTTATATTATTTCACGTAGAAATACATGCATCACACAAAAACTACAACACACACACACACACAGTTGCTGAAATGTGTGCGTATGCAAATGTCCACTTCATTTATGTTCATATGTTGACATTAGTTATAAAGGATCATGATCATTATGAATAACTAACGTGAATGAAATAAAAATTATATTAACAACATTGTCATTGTGTTGAATGAATTAGGAAAAGTTGAGAAGCCAAAGAACTATACTTTGGAATGGTGTTAACATTTTGACACATGTTACATGTACGTCAAATCAACACACATCTTTGACTTATACATACACATGTGACAATGTAGTAATCAACATGAAGATGAAGTGATACAACAACTAATCACATACATTGCAATGTTAATGATGTTTAAAACATTGATGTCTTTTCATACAAACATGCATTGAGTGTTAACATCGCTCATGTGCATCAATGGATGTTCTCCTCCCATAATCAATAGCTGAGCAGGGTTTATTCCCTTCTCTCCCCCCACCCCTATATTCCATGAATGGATGTTGTTACGTTTGCTAAATTACATGTTATGTAATGTCCCTAATGATTTTAAAAGACACTGCACAATAATCACCAAGTGTAGCTAAACGCACGTACACAATACAGAAATGACATGTTTCAATTGTCACATCTTTTTCATTACGTTCTGTTTATACATCCTGTAACTATACCTGTATCGAGGTTTGCACATCTTATGACAGATGTGAATTGAAATACATACCATGAGCAGTCATTGAAGTGATATACCTTGAAAAAGAAAACGAATGAATATAAATCATTGTCATGACATGTTCATTAAGGTAAGCAACACACAAAATTGACCATTTTGTGTGTGATATGAAACAACATATATGTAAAATATGATCTGAAATACACAATAGTGTACACATCATTGTGACTCACATGTCACACTGCAAAAGAAACATTGTATGTAACCAAACTGCACTAGCTATTGACTATGGACATAGTAGGTTTATTGTGTATGCATAACCAAAAAGAGCATGTACATAAATTATAGATTTAGTACACATTATTTCTTCACGTACACACAACACCTTTTATTGGTAAGAAGTATAATACAACCTGAAAGAGAAAGAAATGGAAGCGCAGTCCAAGGGGTAGTGGTGAAACTAGACACTTTTATGATAGATCGTGTCCCTAAGATCACAATCAAAACCAACAAAAATCACAATTAAAATCAAACAATATCAATGTTAAAATAAATAGTGGTGTGCAAATGAAGCTGATATGCAAATACTGCTTGTTGAGTCTCAGAGGGGTTATCCACGGGAAGATCCCTGTTTGAGATCAGAGTCCTGAAAAGCGTGCACTAACAGGGCATATGCCGGTTTAGAGGGGTACACCAGGGTTGAGCCAATGCTCGGTGTGCTCACCCTGAATCCACTGGTGGTCCGTGGGCGTCCGATAGTTCTCTCCAGAACAAAGCCCCTCCGGTCACGCTATTACAGGTTACTGGCACCGCACAGCCGTCCGGGTCTGACGTCACTTCCGGATATGACGCACAGGCCCTTCCCGGTTGTCTCGGGGCTGTGTCTGGCCTCTCCGATCCTCCTCCGCAATGATAATGTCCGATAACAGGCAAACAAGCGCAAGACAGGTGCCGCTATCAAGGACCCAATTTGCTGTGTTGCTCACTTCACTCCACTGCACCGAATGAAAGCATAAACCCTATGCTCCTCCTACGCGTTTCACCATTAGATGGCTTCATCAGGGATACAACCTGTTGATGAATGACATACCGGTGCCACATGCAATTGTCCACACAGCAGAGAAGAGAAAGGTGTGCGAACCATATTCATCTGTTTCCTAAGTGAATGGTATTTGGACAAATGTATTTATCATAACAATGAATGAATACATCTATGTAGTACTATGAACATATATGTATTTGCTTACATGAAAAATATGTGTTTATGACATTCAGACGTGTCTCAACACCACTGGCTGTTTGATCATTGTCAGCTGGTAAATTGACGGGATGCTCCTCCTCCAAACCCTGACGTAGGTCTGTTTGTACATTATTGCGGAGTGCCACATTGTGCAAAATGCAACATGCAATTATAATATCAGACACTTTAGCAGGCTTATATTGAAGTGCCCCACCAGTTCTATCGAGACACCTAAATCTTGTCTTGAGAAGCCCAAATGTCCTCTCTATGATGGATCGCGTTGATATATGGGCAACATTGTACCTCTCCTCTGCTTCACTTTGAGGGTTTGCCACAGGGGTCAACAGCCACGGCCTAATTCCGTATCCTGAGTCACCTATAATCCATTGTGCACAAATATGAAACAATTAGTGTTAACATTATTACATACAACATTTCCTAGAAAACCAAGAGTTGTTTGTTAACACATCATAATATGTACTCACCCACCAGCCAACCAGGTCCAAAATAGCCTTCTTCGAAAGCATGGAAGACTGATGAGTTTCTCAGGATAGAGGAACCAGAGAATTTGGCTACCACATGCATAATCTTCATCGTGGCATCGCATACCACCTGTACATTCAGGGAATGGTAGTGCTTACGGTTGCGGTAAGCATGCTCACTCTGACTAGGTGGGATCAAAGCAACATGGGTGCAATCGATTGCACCCATCACACATGGTATCCTGGCTATGGTATAAAAGCCATTCCTGACTTCCAGCCACTCTGTGTGCTCTGTAGAAAAATGAATATAATTCCTAGCGCGTCTATTCAGTGCACATTGAAACTGGGTAAAGGCCCGCGAGAATGTAGATTGCGAGACCACGCCCACTATGCCCACAGTTGTCTGGAATGACGCGGAAGCAAGATAATGTAATGAGCACAGCATTTTAACAAGCCCAGGGACTGCACGATCTCTGGCTGTCACAAAATCTAAATCTCCCCGTATCTCTTCATAAAGAGCTAAGATTGCTGCTGAACTCAAATGATAGCGACTTACAATCTCCTCCTCACTCATCCCATCTAACAGGGTTCTCTCCCTGTACAAACGAGGATGAAGCACAACTTCTCTCCTCTCTCTTCTCCTCTCATCTCCTTGCCCTCTCCCTCGACCTCTCCCTCTCCCTCTCCTGTCCGCGTGCCTGTCCCTGTCACTGTCCCTGCCACTGTCCCTGCCTCTGTCCCTGTCCTTTCCTTGGCTTGTGACATCCTCTCCATCAGCAAGCCTCTCGTCCAATAGAATGTTCCTCCGTCTCATAAACATTCGCATCATTTTCAGGTCTGTAGCTGTGAATGCGCAGGTAATTGCCCTCCTTTAAATACCTATGTGATGATGTCAGGTGACTTGCTGAAGTGCAAGGTGTTACATTAACATATCCAAGTAGTTCACTCCCAACGTGTATCCATTAGCAATTAAAATAATTATTTATGTGTGTTCAACAGGCAATCATGATATTTGAGAATGATGTAACGTTAAGCTTTGTCCAAGCATTTATTGTCAAGTATTTCTGGAATGAGTAATGCATGTACCACTTCAGAACGCAGCACTCAGTCATCTAATTAGGATACAACCATGACATTGACGTTGAGAAACTACGTTGCAACATGTGTAATTTGGCAAGTTATTGTCACCTGTTCACATGAAGTTATTGTAATGTGAATATGCATAATTTAATGCCATCAGGATAGTTGCTATTGATTCAGTTTCAATCATGTAAAAATTAGTAACTATTCTAGATGTGTGTATAAGTTAGCACGAAGTGATTGTAATGCATCGTGTACAATGTAAACATGCAATGTTATTGAGTGTCCAATTGCGGACGTCATCAAAAGAGGGAGGTCACAAAGTACATGTAAACATGAAAACAAACAGCTACATTTACGTTTGATCATGCTTTACACATTACAAGCATTGTATAATGTATAGCAACATTACTATAAACTGGATCTGTTAGATGTGTGAAATGTGTTACATCATGAAGCACACTTAAGTAACATGTTTGATATGATGTGACCTGTTCCTTTAAGAGTTGAGTATAGGATTTTCCCTTGACACATCATAACATAAAGACTAATGTGACACGCAAATCATCATAACATTGAAAAGTACAAATAATAAACGTAAGGGGTGACACGATGAAGTGAATGACCTCGACACTGTAATGCCAAGCACATTTGTATTATGAGCAATAGAACGTAAACACTACTATAATGTTATAAGTCCCCGCTCCATTGACTCCATTGATGTAGAGATGAGGGTTTTTTTCTAAGTGCCGTCCCGGCAACCTTGCCGATCGTTCTCCCCTCCAACTTGCCAACTTTAGTTGGCGAGACCAATTGCCGATGAAATCTCCATTTCTGAGTGCCGATCAGCACCGATAATCTGATCGGGGCTACTTGAATACAGCCGATTTCAAAAAGTGCCGATAAGTGCCGATAAGTGGGTTATCGGCAGCCGCATGCCGATACATTTTTTTCGGCAAGAAAAACTGCCGATTTTGAGCACTTATCGGCGCTTAGTGAATCTCAAATCCAATTTTGGCGGGAAAATGCCGATAAAAGCCTTATCGGCGCTTACTGCATGAGTCCCTATATCTACGTGAGTTTTTCGAGGATAAAGGATTCATTGAGTGGCTTGCTCTGCAAGAGAATGAAACTATGTGAATTTTTAAATATATTATTTAAATTTAAATTAAAGTATGTGTTTGTGGATTAGACCAAGCGTAATGCAAAAAAAAAATAATCTGTAACATTATCAGCACTACATAAAAATACATATTTATGATTAAAGCACAATCTATAGTTATCATGGGGAGATTTTATTTAGGGATAGGGGATTGAAGAGTTTATTTCAGTCAATATTGGGATTCCTTTATTCTGTAGGAGCATGGGGAATGATCAATAGAAGGAGTAAATAGCACATACTGTAGACCAGGAGTGCACAAACTTTCTGTGCTCTGATCCCCCCACCCCCCACCCCCCGCCCCCCCGCCTGCCATCCCCTGTACTCATGCTCCCACCCTTACCTAATATCCAGTGTCATATGACACGAGGGGTCATGTGACATCACGTCACGTGACCCCATGCGGCTTCATTTGCCGCGCGCTGCTATGGCGAGGCACACCTCACATGACCCCACAGCGTCACTTGACACTGTAACGCCAGGGCGATGTGTCGCCGAAGATAAGGTAGGAGACATCCACCCCCCCCCCAGATTAGTCATGCAGTGAGTGAGAGCTGCTCTCAGACAGGGGAGGTGATTGGATAGGAGGCACCAACCAGACACTGACTCCTCCCCCTCCCTGCAGAGAGCTCCAGCTCAGAGACACTGAGGAGAAAGGAGAGTTACTGTCTGTGTGTGTAGTGTGTATAGTATGTGTAGAGGATGGGGGTTGTAATCTATGTGTAGAGTGGAGAGGGCCTTAGTGTGTGTGTGTGTGTGTGTGTGTGTGTGTGTGTGTGTGTGTGTGTGTGTGTGTGTGTTTGTGTGTGTGTGTTTGTGTTTGTGTGTGTAGAGAGGGGCTGCAGTGTGTGTTTGTATGTATAGAGATAGGCTGCCGCATGTGTGTTTATGTGTATAGAGAGGGGCTGCAGTTTGTGTGTGACTGCTTGTATAGTGAGGGACTCCAGTGCATGTGTGTTTGTGTGAATACAGAATATTTTGTGCCCAGGATAGATTTGAATAATGGGGCCCTACAAATGTTACAACATAATTTAACCTCAGAATACTTTGTCCTGTCATGTCTTTGTTCCCTCCTACTCCTCATGCCTTTCTCTCTCCTTTATCCCCGAATGCGTCTCTCACACTCTGTCATTCCATCTTTTCCTCACCTCCCTGTTGTCCCCTCCTTTCATATTTATCTTCTTTGATTCTCCTAATGTTGTAGTATGTTTTTCTCTCTCCTCCCCCCCACCCCGAGCTTATCTTTCTCCCCTTAATCTGGCCCTTTCTTTTCAACTTTTTCAGACCTGTTCTCCTCTGCTCTCTCCAAGGCTCCACCCCCTGCATCAAGATCCACCCACTGCATGCACGGCAGAGAGGAAGGGATTTCCCTGTCTGTGCTGCATATATTGAGTACAGGAAGTGGGCCAGGCTCCTAAACCCACCGGGCCCGGGACAGTAGTAGCGGCTGTCCCCTATTGGTGGCAGAGACAGTGTAGTTTCCCTGTCTAATACTGTAGCTATGCAGGTAAAACATATCACAAACTGATAAAGAGGTAGCAAGCCTCTGTACTTCATCTCCTGAGTAGCAGATTATTGCCCAAAAATCTAAAAACAAAATTACTAGTAGTAGTGAAAATCGCCTTAAGAAAAGACTTTGCACTAAGGAAAACTATGAAGGGTCAGAGGCAGAATGTTCAATGGTTGAAAAGGAGAAGTGACGAATTTCAACATTGGCCTTTAACGGGCTTCATTCCCACCACTTTTTGCCTCAAGATACTGTAATAGCAAAAATACCAAAATTCATAGGTCTAGTTGGAAGCCAAAGAAACTGTGAGGAAGACACCAAAGGGATTAAAGGGAATTTTGAGGACTTGATTGTAAGTCAAGGAAGAAAAAGAGAAGACTCCTGTAGCCGAGTCCCCATTCTTACCTCCGGTGTGGGGGGTGGGAGGAGAGGTGCCTGGCTGATCAGAGGCCGCCGAAGCTCCACGCATATCGGGAGTGTGGGGGCGGCCATTTTGATTTTTGCGCATGCTCAAAATGGCGAGATGTGCATGTGCAGTCTGACAAGTGCAATGGCCATTTTAGGTGGCCCCGCAGAAGCAGTGTGGGACTACAAGTCCCAGGATCCTCTGGAGGGAAACACCACATGTGGCGGTCTGAGCCAATAGGGCTCTAGCAGCAGGAAAAACAGGTTATCCAATGCGGGCTGAGAGCCAGCGAATCAGTCCTGACAGAGGAGGCAGCGGGGTAGGTAGTGTCCAGTGAGCAGTGTTTCCCTGGGCTAGGCCTAGATCTTGCCCCAAGGCCCCAGTTAGGCCATTGTAGTGGACTCGTCCCCTTAATGTTAGTAGTTTCACCAGTGACCGGACGGCCATGCAGTGCCCTGCAGCCTGGGACTATGCCACAGGCCACATAGACATTTAGGTGAGACACTCCAGCTGAAGCTCACCTATGAGGAAGATCAGGATCCTAAGTAGTGAGGGGTACTGTTATTATATGTGTTCATTTTATATTAGTGTGTGTACAGTAAAGATTAGTTTATAAACCTTGTGTGTGTATCATTAATTACTGTGATTGGTTCCTGTGAGGGGTTATCCTGCCAGTGCTGGGATCCCTCATAGGTGGAGGCACTGTGCTGAAAAGGAGAAAGAACTCACCCCAGGATCCCAGCGGCGGAGGCTTAGGCCTCCAGAGCCTCAGCACTCAGCACTCCTCTTGTCAGATTGTCCAGACAAAATGATGAAAAAACCCTACGCGTATCAAAGCCCCTGAGGAAGTGTGCGCTAGCGCACGAAACGCATAGGGTGTTTTCATCATTTTGTCTGGACGATCTGACGAGAGGAGTGCTGAGTGCTGAGGCTCTGGAGCAGTAGTAGCAAGGATCTTCGCCGAAAGTCCCGTCCAACCGTTACGAAACAACCGGTGACGTTACTTCCGGTTTGAGGAGCATGGGACACGGGGGAATACGCCGGTGAATCACACTTTCCAGTTAGAGTACGACAGATCCTATCCCGTACCTGACATCCATTGCTTGTATACAGCAGCCATCCTGTGAGTAGCGCATTGGTTTTACTCCACCGGATTGGCGTTCTCTGAGCTCTTCGTCCATTCATTTTTATTGTTTTAGAGTTGTAATAAACTAACTTTTACTTTCAGCTTTGCTCGTGTATATCTCATGTTAGTCTTGTTTGTATTGTATTGTTTTGTAGGTCTATGTCAGAGTGAATTTTGTTAGCTGTGTTGCACTATATCTTGTTCCTTTCTCGTTTCATGTCATACTCCACACGGATGAAGTCGCATCTGATCACCTTAAGATTGAGGAATTGCTAAGTCACCTCTTTTGAACATACAGTTAGGTCCAGAAATAATTGGACACTGACACAATTTTCATAGTTTTGGCTCTGTACGCCACCACAATGGATTTCAAATTGAACAACCGAGATGCAATAGAAGTGCAGACTTTCAGCTTTAATTCAAGGGGTCACGACAGGTCATCCTGCGCGTGTTTGCTGGTAAGCTGAGACGGAGCCTGCAGGAGACAGCAGCGGTTTTATCCATCTCCGCGGTGCCGAGATCCGGATCCTGTGCAGACACCGCGAGTCTGCTGACTGTCTCAGTGTGAGTGTCCGTTTCCCCTTGCCAGTGCCCAACCCTATGGCGGTTTCTATACAAATCTGTTGATAGGTTGTTTTCATGTTTTGTTTTTTTCTTTCATGTTTTTTATATAAATTTCACTGTATTTGTATACTGTGCAGCTTAGGGTTTAGTCACCATTAGGTGTTCTCCTTGGTAGTACTTAGCCATCCAGCTGCACAGCTGTTCTGAGGTGGGGTTGGATCCCCTCAGTTTTTGTGTATTTTTAATAAATTACCTTCCACTAATCCCTGGTGCGCATTTGTGCATTTTTTATTATCTTAATTCAAGGGGTTGAACAAAAATATCGTATGAAACTTTTAGGAATTGCAACCATTTTCATACACAGTCCCCTTATTTCAGGGGCTCAAATGTAATTGGACAAAATAACACAATCATAAATAAAATGTTCATTTTTAATACTTTGTCGAGAATCCTTTGCAGGCAATGACTGCTTGAAGTCTGGAACTCATGGACATCACCAAACGCTGGGTTTCCTCCTTTGTGATGCTTTGCCAGGCCTTTACTGCAGCTGTCTTCAGTTGTTGTTTGTTCGTGGGTCTTTCTGCCTTAAGTTTTTTCTTCAGCAAGTGAAATGCATGCTCGATCGGGTTGAGATCAGGTGATTGACTCGGCCATTGCAGAATATTCCACTTCTTCACCTTAAAAAACTCCTGGGTTGCTTTCGCAGTATGTTTTGGGTCATTGTCCATCTGTAAAGTGAAGTGCTGTCCAATCAACTGCTCTGAATTTGGCTGAATCTGAGCAGACAATATATCCCTATACACTTCAGAATTCATCCGGCTGCTTCTGTCTTCTGTCACATCATCAATAAACACTAGTGACCCAGTGCCATTGTAAGCCATGCATGCCCATGCCATCACACTGCCTCCACCGTGTTTTACAGATGATGTGGTATGCTTCGGATCATGAGCCATTCCAAGCCTTCTCCATACTTTTTTCTTCCCATCATTTTGGTACAGGTTGATCTTAGTTTCATCTTTCCAAAGAATGCTGTATCAGAACTGGGCTGGCTGTTTTAGATATTGTTGTCAAAGTCTAATCTGGCCTTTCTATTCTTGAGGCTTATGAATGGTTTGAACCTTGTGGTGAACCCTCTGTATTTGCTTTCGTGAAGTCTTCTCTTTATGGTAGACTTGGATAATGATATGCCTACCTCCTGGAGAGTGTTCTTCACTTGGCTGGATGTTGTGAAGGGGTTTTTCTTTACCATGGAAAGGATCCTACAATCTTCCACCACTGTTGTGTTCCGTGGACGTCCAGGCCTTTTTGTGTTGCAGAGCTCACCAGCGCGTTCTTTTTTTTCTCAGAATGTACTAAACTGTTGATTTGGCCACTCCTAATGTTCCTGCTATCTCTCTGATGGATTTTCTTTTTTTTTGCAGCCTAAGGATGCCCTGTTTCACTTGCATTGAGAGCTCCTTTGATTGCATCTTGTGGGTTCACAGCAACAGCTTCCAAATGCGAATGCCACACCTGGAATCAACTCCAGACCTTTTACCTGCTTAATTGATGATGAAATAATGAAGGAATAGCCCACACCTGTCCATGAAACAGCTTTTGAGTCAATTGTCCAATTACTTTTGGTCCCTTGAAAAAGAGGGGGCTACATATTAAAGAGATGTAATTCCTAAACCCTTCCTCCAATTTGGATGTGAATACCCTCAAATTAAAGGTGATAGACTGCACTTTAAGCCCATATTCATTATTTAACTGTAACTTGAATTTATTTTGGTACTGTACACAGCTGAAATAACAAAACTTGTCTCAGTGTCCAATTATTTCCGGACCTAACTGTATATCCTTCTGTCTGAAATTCCCAGGACTATCACCTAATTGGACTCATTAAGCGCCGGTATCTCTTTTTGTTTTTGTATCTCTGTCTGATTGTACTATCAGGTTCCACCAGGCAGCCTAGTACCCCATTAGGGGTTTGCCCTCATCTAGGGCCCATTATCTACAATTGGTTCTTTAGCGCTATTTCTACATCACCTTTTTTCTTCTAGACAGAATGAAGCTACTCCAGGGCCAGCTCACAGCTGTACAATAGCTACTGAGTCCAGCAGTGAGCTGGTTAATAAGACTGAGGTAATTTATTTATTTATAAAACGTTTTATCAGAAACTAGTACATTGAGAGTTACCTCTCGTTTTCAAGTACGTCTGGGCACAGAGTTATGATGACAGATACATGGTTACAAATGCATGGATACATTAGGTGAACAGGGTTATACATTATATATAAAGACATTGCAATTACATTAGGTGAACAGGGTTATACATTATATTATATTATATATGTAGCCCTGCTTCCTGCTGAATACAGTGTGCTACCAATGTTGTCTAACCTGTTGGCTCGCAGGGCCTAAGCCTCCGCCACAGAGAGCCTGGGGCAATACATATGTTTACCGATAATCTCTTACCAAGTGCAGCGCCTCCACCTGTGATGGCTCCCAGCAGAGCGGGAGTGGTTCCTCACAGGACAATAATGCAATACTACGCACACAGCATATAAAAAAAACTGTGACTTTACTAAAGGTAACCATAACCATGCATGTCATTCATTAAGTGTCGCTCTTTGTGGAGACAAACCAAGGACGCGACCCCTCACCGTGTACCCACACCGTGTCCAATTCCCCCACACCACGACCCCACCCCCAAAGTAAGGTATGTGTGTGTGACTGCGCAGCCACTTATGTACTGATTTATAGTTGGTGCACTTGTGGATGTTACCTGCCGAGCGCTCCGGCGCTCTGACCTGCAAACAGACTTCGCAAAGGATCCCACGACGTAGGTCTGCCTGTGGCACCTTCCGGGGCGATCTCACCTTGTGGGCTGCTGCTGCTGAAGAGGTCTGATCCCAAACCTCTGTAATGGTACTGCGACAGTCTTTGGGCCTGGACACTTCTCTCTCTCTCCCTCTCCCTCTACTTCTCCCTCCCCCTCCCTCTATCTCCCTCCCCCCTCTCTCCCCCTCTCTCCCCCTCTCTCTCTCTCCCCAACTCCCTCTCCCTCTCCTCCCTCCCCCCCTCTCCCCCCCTCTCTCTCTCTCTCTCTCTCTCTCTCTCTCTCTCTCTCTCGACAGGTGCCTAAACTAGGGCCTGTCCCTGTATTAACTCTGCTGACTGTGACTCAGGGGGTAACTGGGCCGGGGATATGAGGCCTAGTGTAGAGGCTACTTGCCTCTCTACATGCAGAGCTCCTTCTCCTTCCCCTTCCCGGTCTTCTCTAACCAACGTGCTCCCCTGCGCAACCTCCTAACTCTTCCTACCGCAAATCCTTTCGCCCTGTAGGCTCCCTGGCGTTACCTGGTCTCGCTGAGGCTCCTGGGACTCGTAGTCCCCTGCGCTATGCCCCCTGCGAGTGGCCCATACTTTGCGGGCTCCTACACCTACTGCTCATGCACGACCTTTCCTCGGTCGCCGTCGCCAACGGGCTCACTCCGCATGCGCCAGTACTCAAAATGGCGGCGCCCTATTGCTCGGGCCGCCGCGGAGCCTCCGGTGCTCCGGAGCGCTTCCTGCACACTCCGCAACCTTCCCTTATTCTCCCATTGCAGCGGAGATAAGGGTGAGCCTGGGGGACATGGCTACATCCTCCCCCCATGGAATCCAACGTCCCTGCTTGGAATATCATAACAATAACTGATCAAACTATGCACACAGGTTATATAATAAAAATGCATGAAATACGTATAACGATACATATCATACTCTATATAAGATTGTACATCTCACTGAACATAACGATAACCGATTTCACCCTATTGCGAACCCACTGCTGAGACTCATAGTGAGGTGCCCCGAACTGATCATAGGTCATCCTCATTGGAAGTTGCCCGACTCTCTGACTCCTTCGGAGCTGTTCTTCAGTCACTCCCTCGGGAGAATGACTGCTATAGTCCTGAGGCTCAGCCTCTTCCCTTGAGGGAATCACAGTCTCTGTAGTCATTGGAAGGCACAAAACATGGACTCTGGGGGTCCAAAGATGAATTCTCGGGGGCCACTGCATTAGATGTTTGGTTACCAAGCCCTTTACCCGCAGCTCCTCCGGGAGATGCTCGTTGAGTCTCTAGGCCCACCTCACCCGGGTTTGTTTCCCCGTCCAATGGAGTAGCGGATATCTCTGGTTCATCCTCTCCCACCTGTGGGATAGGCAGCAAATGGTTCCTATGCAGTACCTTTACCCGGCCCTCAGAGTCCTTGATAAGGTAGACCGGGAGGCCAGGCATCTGAGATTCTACTTCATAGACACCCTCTCGCCATCAGTCAGCTAGCTTATGTTTTCCCGGTACTCCCAAGTTGTGGAGAAGTACAGCATCACCCGGCCGAATGTCCCGGTGTTTGACCTTGTGGTCATAGCGTCTCTTATTTCCAGCATTCAATTTTTCCATAGATCTCTCAGCTTGCTGATAGGCCTGTTGCAAATTCTCCTGCAGCCGCTTCACATACTTGAAATGATAGGCGTTGTGAACTCCGTCCGTGGAGACCCTCAACCGTATATATCCACCGGTAGCCGGGATTCTCTCCCGAACACCAGGAAGTAAGGAGAGAATCCAGTAGATTCGTGTCTAGTGCAATTATAAGCGTGTACCAACGTTTCTACGTGCCGGCTTCACTCTGTCTTATGCACCCCAGTTAGGGTCCCCAACATGTCCAGTAAAGTACGATTGAACCGCTCGGGCAGAGCATCTCCTTCCAGATGGTACAGAGGGGTCCGTGATTTAGTTATATTCAGAATCTTTAACAATTCCCGAATTAATCTGCTCTCAAAATCTCTGCCTTGATCAGAATGTAGTCTGTTGAGAATGCCGTAATGCATTAAGTATTTCTCCCAAAGAACCTTGGCTACCATGATGGCTTTCTGGTCCTTGGTCGGTAAGGCTTGGGCGTATCTGGTATAATGATCTGTGATGAGCAGTACGTTACATATTCCCCGGCTATCCGGCTCGATGCACAGGAAGTCCATACACACTAAGTCCATGGGGCCCGAACTTTTCAAATGTCCCATTGGGGATGCCTTTGTGGGAAGCGTTTTGCGTGGAATACGCCTGCTGCATCATCGACAATGACGTTCCACCGCCTCTCTCATTTTTGGCCAGAAGAATCTATCTCTTACGAGTCCAAAAGTTTTATCGATACCGAGATGACCATGCTCATCATGTAATGACCTTAGTACCAAGTGTTGTAGCATCTTAGGGAGGACCAGCTGTCGCCTACTTGGATGATTATGGTAATCCACGACTCTATACAGTAGAGTATCCCGTATTTCGAACTTGTTGTAAGGAATCCACTACTGGCTTTGACTATTGCCTTGCAGACCTGTGCAGTTGCAGGCTTCCTCTGGCAATCTATGGCACAGGTGCTGCCTCTCATTGCAGCTTCTGCCTGTGCTACTTCATTGGAGGAATTCTCACACACCCTCCTCCTGTGATTGGATCTCCGCCCTTTATATTCTAGGCGTTGGCTCTGAACCAGCGCCGAGCATAACAATTCCTACCTCTATGTTACTGTCTCTGCCACAAACCACCCCAGGCCTCTCTCCTAGCGTTCTTACCTTCCAAGTTCCTGAGTATCCAGAGGCCTGGTCCTGGACGTCTGTGCTGAAGCGTTGTTGCCAGCACTGGCCTGCTGCTATCTCCTTGCAGTGGCCTACCCCGGACGTTTGTGCTGAAGCATTGATGCCAGCACTGGTAACTGCTTCATTCCCTCCTAGCAGTGGCTACCCTTCCTGTCCTGTGGCCTGTCGCTATTCTTCTGTAGTGGCCTATCCTGGACCCCTGCTTCTGAGCATAGACCCCTTTTCGTGGAATCTGTTGTCGTTTCTGATGTCCCAGACACTCTTTCCCAAATACCCACTTCAGAGACCAGCACAGGCGTGGTTGCCCCACTTGCACTGTCTGAGTTCTCCTTTTCTCAAATCCTAGGGTTTAAAGCGAACAGTACATATTATGCTCCTTTCCAAGTGACCCCTTCTGATATCAGCGTATCTGCTGTTGCTCCCTCAGTACCATTAAAGTTAGGGCCCTTCTTTTTGAAGGATCAGGCTTTCAAGTTTGAGACTCCCTTTATCCCTGACTTTGTAAATCTGCAGTCCCTTCTCACTGTAGTTAAAAGTTCTCCAGCAGCCGCTGAGTTAAGCTTTGCCGCTGCCAAGTCTTCTGTTATAGAAGCAACCTTGCCTAGCTTACTTCTGTCTGTTCTATCTGTGATGCCTATCACCTTTACTAAAATTTCTGTTTTGAAAGGTATTTCTCCTATTAAATCTGTGATACCTGCAATTCCTTTAATCAGTTCCAAAACCCCTGTCACTAAGTCTCCCATGGAGTCTGATGCCCTCACTAGGGATTCTCAGGGACCCAATTCTGTAACAAGCAAGATGTCCCTTGTGTCTGTTGGAGAGTTTACCCCAGTTTCTCTCACGGATCATGCCACAGCCTCCGGGATGATTAAAAATGACTTTAAGTCTGGGATGCCCATTCCTGTAATAATACTGTTTCACGCTGATTCGCCCACAGTATTCGGGGTATCCACTACTGACTGTATGTCTACTACCACGAACTCAGGGGTATCGCATTTGGAACTTTCCCTTTTTTCAGAAGATCCCGTCTTTAAAATGGACTTATTTTTCTCTGTGTCTTCCACAATACTTGGGGTACTTCCTATTGACTGTCCTGTCCCAAAACTAGGGTTACCTCTCAAAAAGGTGCCTGGAGCTACCGATGTTAAAAACCCTATGTTTAAAACAGTAACAATTTGCATTGCTTCTCCCACAGTATCATGTGAGACCTGGGTACCTGGGACCTCCACTCCGAAGCCAAGCTCTAGTTCTCTGTCTTCTTTCTCTGTGTTGGAGGCACCCAGCTTTAACCCCAAGACTTTTTTCCCTAAGGTTGATGCACCGCTTAACCGCCTGCCTTGTTTTTTGGATAAAATCTGTTTTCTCACCTTTCAAACAGACTCCTTACTCTCAGGTCTCTGTGCGGTGCCCAAAGTACCAGTCCTGTATGGCAATTGGCCTCTCCCTAAGACGAAGACACCCTTACTGGACCTCGTCGCTTTACCTGAAGCGTCCATTCCTGTTCTCTATGGGTCCACTATGGGTATAGACATGCTTATTATGTCCTTCGCCAAGGCCACAATTTCGGATTTGATTCTCTCTAAAGATCACAAACCAAAGGAAGCGGATCCTTCTTCAACTGCCAGTACCATGAGTTGCATACACACTGCTACAGACTCTCGCAAATTGCTTGGGATAGCAACCCTGCTTGGTATCAAAAGTACCGCTGCAATAGTGTGTAGTGAACCCTCCCGCCCCATTCCCTTGCTAACCACCACCCGGAATTCCTTGGAAGCTAAAGACTCTCGCAACTTCCTCCGTGCTGATTTCACCAATGACATTGCCTTCTCTGAAGGTCCCTCTGCCATTTTTGTCCGACAATCTGTGTCCTGTGTCCCGTACTCTTGGACTATTACTATGCACCGGACACCTGGCTACTGTCCTTCCGATGTTCCCATTCCGGAGCACTCAGGTCCCATTGTCCATGTACCAAGAACTGCAGTACCACCGCTGTCTTTCATGGCACTCGCCAATGTACATCTGGATTGTGGACCTAATTCTCGCCGGAGACACTTCAGGAACAACTCAATGTCTCCCAGACCTATGAATGGTCCTGTTCACCCAGGCTTCTCACCCAGTGGTGGGGGTACTGTAAGGAATCCCAACAAACTATGGGCTTTCAACGCCACCTCTCGCCTAAGGAGGTTTAGGAACAATTCCATGTCCCCCAAATCTGTGATGGATCTTGTTCGTCCAGAGGTCTCACCTGAAGGGGGGGGTTCTGTAAGGAATCCACTACTGGCTTTGACTATTGCCTTGCAGACCTGTACAGTTGCAGGCTTCCTCTGGCAATCTATGGCACAGGTGCTGCCTCTCATTGCAGCTTCTGCCTGTGCTACTTCATTGGAGGAATTCTCACACACCCTCCTCCTGTGATTGGATCTCCGCCCTTTATATTCTAGGCGTTGGCTCTGAACCAGCGCCGAGCATAACAATTCCTACCTCTATGTTACTGTCTCTGACACAAACCACCCCAGGCCTCTCTCCTAGCGTTCTTACCTTCCAAGTTCCTGAGTATCCAGAGGCCTGGTCCTGGACGTCTGTGCTGAAGCGTTGTTGCCAGCACTGGCCTGCTGCTATCTCCTTGCAGTGGCCTACCCCGGACGTCTGTGCTGAAGCGTTGATGCCAGCACTGGTAACTGCTGCATTCCCTCCTAGCAGTGGCTACCCTTCCTGTCCTGTGGCCTGCCGCTATTCTTCTGTAGTGGCCTATCCTGGACGCCTGTGCTGAAGCGTTGATGCCAGCACTGGTAACTGCTGCATTCCCTCCTAGCAGTGGCTACCCTTCCTGTCCTGCGGCCTGCTGCTATTCTCCTGCAGTGGCCTATCCTGGATGCCTGTGCTGAAGCGTTGATGCCAGCACTGGTAACTGCTGCATTCCCTCCTAGCAGTGGCTACCCTTCCTTTCCTGCGGCCTGCTGCGATCCTCTTGCAGTGGCCTGCCTTGGACTTCTGCGCTGAAGCGTTGGTTCTTCCCGACGCTGCCCTGCGGTGAACTTCAGCCAGCCTGCTGTCTCCTCCTGCTGAGATCGGCGTCATGGGCCGAGGCCGCTCCTCGCGCAGAAGCCACCCCCGCGCTCACGCTCCTAAGCTGAAGCGGGGCACTCCTGATTTCCTGTTGCCGAACTCCTGCTTCATTAACGACGATGCTGCCTTCTCCAATCCTGACCCTGCGATGTACGACTACGAACTGCGCACTCCGGATCAGTCTGCGTGGACTAAGGTCGGTGATTATATAACCCCACCTCAGCCCCGCGGTCCGGTCCCGGTTTGTGGCGAGCATCGGCGTAACACTTGTCCGCTTCTCTCATAAGGATGCCCGCCACATCACTAGGGGCGTGCTTCAGCAGATCAGTACGATTTTTCTGAATCGCGTAGTGTATAGTGCCATCTATGGGGTTACGAACCTGGTACCGCACCATATCTCTCCAGGATATAATCTTGTCAGGAGTAATGTGCATCCCGCTGGGGTCACAGTACGCAGCGGGGATGGCTTTGGATGCACACCCTAGAGAGTACGCTACTCTTATTTCGGAGAACGCCACTTGATCATCAACGATGGCCGCAGTACAGCACATGGCCCACATCCCGGGTCTAGGAATCTCTTCCCATTGGTCATCGTTGGGGGTGGCGGTCTTCTGGATAGAGCATCGGCTCCCACATTCAAAGGGCCCGGTTTGTACTTCAGGGTGAAGTTATAGTTGAAAAGCGCTGCCAACCAACGATGGCCAGCCGCATCCAGTTTAGCTGAAGTCATAATGTACGTAAGGAGATTATTGTCCGTCCGTACTTCGAAAGTAACTCCATAGAGGTAGTCGTGGAGCTTGTCCACTATAGCCCATTTTAAGGCGAGGAATTCTAACTTATGCACCGGATAGTTCTTTTCACTGGGGGTCAGACTGTGGCTGATGTAAGCTACCGGTCGAAGCCCCGCTGGGTGCTTCTGATGTAACACCGCACCTAGTCCGCTGAGACTAGCGTCCACATGTAGGATGTAGGGTTGCTCATGATCCGCATAGGCTAACACCGAGGCAGCCGTCAAACTCTCTTTTAGGTCCAGGAAGGCCTGTTCACACGCAGGAGTCCACTTGTCACCGAATGATTGCCGGGCAGAGGTCGCTTTTTGTCCAGTGTCCTCCGGATATATTTTAAGGAGACTGTTGAGTGGTTTGGCACGACGGGAATACCCCTCCACGAACCTACGATAGTATCTGCAGAACCCCAGGAAAGAGCGCAGTTCTACAACGTTATCGGGTCGTGGCCAGTTTACTGCAGCTTCTATTTTGGCTGGGTCAGTGGCTATTCCGTCAGCGGACACGATATGTCCCACATAGGTCCCTGAAGTCCTACCGAATTGGCATTTGTCCAAGGACAACTTGAGTCCTTCTTTGGCGAGGCGGTCGAGTACCTTCAAGAGCCTTGTCTCATGTTCCTCCAAAGTTCTTCGAAAAGACTATGATGTCGTCCAGATACACCAAACATTCTCTTGGATTCATGTCGCCCAATGTTTTTTCCATTAGTCGTCGGAAGGTGGCGGGTGCCCCACAAATGCCCTGCGGCATACGGGTGAATTGATAGAACCCCAATGGACAGATGAAGGCAGTCTTCTCTTGATCCTCGGAGCTCATGGGCACCTGATAGTATCCGGATCTTAAATCCAACACACTGAACCATTGACTCCCATTGAGGGTATTCAGGATCTCTTCTATGCGGGAAAGGTTATACTGATCGGGGACCGTGCGATTATTCAACGTTCTATAATCCACACATAGTCTCACAGTCCCTTTCTTCTTCCTCACCACCACAATGGGGGATGCGTAGGGGCTCCTGGACTCCGTGACAATCCCGGCTTCTTCCATTTCATGGATCACAGCCCGCACATCATCGATGTCTCTAGGGGCGATGCACCGGGAGCGCTCATGGAAGGGGGTTGTGTCATTCAGGCGAATAGTATGGTGGGCACTGCGACTGCACCCCACATCCATCTCACCAGTAGAGAAAACTTCCTCCAACTTGCCACTTAGCCTCTCTCTCCACTCATCGGGCAGTTCGGCCGACCCGAAGTCGAAATCCAGCTCTTCGTTGGAACCTCGGGCTCGAGCGGCGTTGATGTGGAAAGGGTCATCTACTAGGCTGACCGGGTAGATTCGACCCAATTTCTGTCCAGCATCTATAGCCATGCTAAAGGGGGACAGATTCTGCACTGACACATAAATTCGACGAGGGATGGCGGCGGCCCAATCATGAAACTCGGGTATTATTCAGTACCTTCGTCGGGCGTCCTCTTCAAGAGTGCTCTCCAAGGAGAAAAGATGCTCGGCGTCCTTGCGATCGGTATATGAACACCAGACGGGCACCCACTGCACTCCTCCTGGCGGAATTTCAGTTACGCCGGCTCGGCCGCAGAATAACAGTCCATAGTTCTCAGGGACAAGGCTCGTGGGGTTATGGGCCACCTGAATAAGTTGTAGCTGAAGACTGGACATGAGCAATTCATTGGTCGCTTGTAGGTAGGCTCGGAAGACGGCTCACACAATGTCGACGTTCGTCCCTAGAATAATTGGATATTTGGGTAGGTCTTTGGGTTCCAGACACACTAGGGCGTCCACTTTCATGGGGTGAGATTTTCCAGTGTTGAGCAGTTGAATCTCCAAAGACACCGTTACGATACCGTCGATAGGGTAGTCTTCACTGCTCAGACCCCTTACTTTTATATGTTCTGCCAATTTCAGCGGCCTCTTCTGAAGATGCTGATCATAAAATCCTGGATATATGATGGTCACTTGCGATCCTGTGTCCAGCAAGGCCGAGAAGTAGATACCATCCACTAACACACGTATGAGGGCTACCGGTCCCACTCGACTTTTCCAGTTAAGGGGAGAGCCATCATCACCTGCAGGGGGCAGAACTGGAGCATTGGTTGCCAGAAGCTCTTGTGGTGCCGGGGACTCCGAGACCTTGCTGTCGGCGGTGTATACTCCATATACCATCAAAACACACAAAATCCAAGGGGAGCATGGGGAGGAAACAAAAATAAATTTAAGTGCAGCAAAATAGCAACGTGGAAAAAAGCCTTCAATTGACTTGGCTCTATTGAATTGACTACTTACAAGATGTAAGAGTCAAATGGGCAGGGTTGATTCAAACAGTCAGTGGTGGGTGGGTGGTGCAGTTGTCATCAGAGTAGATCAGGTCCTCAGGATGACGTACCCAAATGTTGAGAGAAAGAAACTGGCATAGCACAGATCACTCAAGGTAAAAAAGTTTTATGACAATAAAAGTATTATACTCACATTCTAACAATAAAAAACGGGCATATCACACTGCATTAGTGTAGGAAGACTTTAGCCAGCTGGCTCACCATCCCGCAACGTTCCCCACTCCTCAGCCGCAGCCTCCGGTCAGCTGTTACACTGTTCCGACCGGCGTCTGACGTCACTTCCGGTTTCGTCACTCGGTAAGGGCTGGATCTTCCTGCAACTCCTCTGCTGTATGCTCCGCTCTGGATGAGACTCCCACTCTACGCGTTTTGCCACATGTTACCATCGGCTTCGTCAGGAGTATGGAGTCTCGTGACGCAATGTATACTTATATATCTTCGTGATCTGATTGATCATCAGGTAAACGCTATTTCTTAAAGCGCTACTGGGGTGGATGATACCATTACAATCACTCATAAACAATCATGGGGTTAAAATATCAGTGAAGGAAACAAATATATATTATGGGGAATAAATCTTTTTAAGGGGATACTATTGTAAGTGTATATATATATGAATATAAATGGTAGTACAGTGAGAGTCAATTCGGACAATCTACAGTTCATTGTTGTACTAAAACTGGTAATTTATACAAAACATAATTTCTATAAGTGTACTCAAATATTGCTAAGAATACACCAGCTCACTGATTGACATATTAAGACATGATCGCAAAGAATATATATCTAAAATATACATGATCTGAAATATATGGCAGACTCACAAAAAATATATGGCAAACTCACAAAAAATATTTTAACAAATTAATTATAAAATCCTAAAATCCTAAAAACCTACAGTTGGCTGGTGATGAGATGTATAATCATGAAGTTAATATAGCACACTCGCTACATGTATTATACAAAAACTAAAACCTGAAATGCACAGATTATAAAGGCTATTGGATAAAAACCGAGGGAGTTGGATGAGCAACAAGAAACAAACTCTTAAAGGGGGAGACAAAATCAACATTAGAGACAGATTCATTTATTTCAAAAATGGCAAAATGTCCAACTCCATATTCAATCCCCTTGGGGTGAGACTTCCTAAATGGTGAATCCAAAAGGATTCTCTCCTCAAAAGTTCATTCTCTCTATCTCCCCCTCTCCAGTGTTGTTTCACTTGTTCTATGACTGTATACGTCAAACCTGTTGAATCTCCTTGATGTACTATGGAGGGTACGTCATCCTGAGGACCTGATCTACTCTGATGACAACTGCACCACCCATCCACCACTGACTGTTTGAGTCAACCCTGCCCATTTGACTCTTACATCTTGTAAGTCAATTCAATAGAGCCAAGTCAATTGAAGGCTTTTTTCCACGTTGCTATTTTGCTGCACTTAAATCTATTTTTGTTTCCTCCCCATGCTCCCCTTGGATTTTGTGTGTTTTGCTGTTACTGTGGCGGAAGAGTGAAGACTACCCCTTCCAGTGGGTTCCAGAGCAGGGGGTGAAACTGTATTTACTCAACAATATTATCACATTTTCACTTATTTAAGTATTTAAATAGTCACTTATTATTAGTGTCCACTTTTTATTTGTTTGCGCCTGTGTTCACTTTACCACTATACTCCATATACCATAGCACTAGGCGAGAACTTCTTGGGGGAGGGGCTCTGGTCACGGCGTTCTCCCACTCGGCAGTCATAGGATAGATGCCCTTTTCTTCCACACTTATTGCACGCCAAGTCACGGAACGGCGCCCGACGTTTGTAGGGGGGAGAGTCCCTCCCAGAGTGCTTTGGGCGTTCCGACACGGTTTTGTCCGATGTGTCCTCTTTCTTCTCACTAGCTCCCTTATTCTTGGAGGTGGAGGACCCTTTTTGTTTCTGAGGAGAATGGAGCAATAGATGCGCCTCGTGTTCCTTAACTTGCTGTAATAACCCTGTGAACGAAGGGGGGCTCCCACGGGTGAGTTTATCACGAATCATGTTGGCAATGGGGTGAGTGGGGCTGGAGCCCCGCAGGTATTGTTTACGGAGGTACTCATCCATCTGAGAGGCCACAACAAATTTGTGGTGAAGATACACTATCTGCACGCTGTGAATAAAGGCCGACAAGTCCTCTCATTCCTTTTGGTTGATTGCATAGTACTTGGCCCATAGGGCCCCATCATCTTCTGCCACACCATAGGCCTCTGTCAAAAATTCAACTATCATCCGGGAGGTTAGGGCAGGATGTTGCTCCCAGTGGATACTGACCAGAGTAGAATCTGGGGGTCTCAAACATTCCATGAAGCGTTGGCGTTTGACAGCGTCGGTGCAGGACCATTCCTCCATTACACCTTGGGTGTGTTCTTTCCAAGTTTCTATCCGTCCTCCCCCGTCGGGACGGACAGGGTTCCAGAGAAGGCCTTCAGTTTCTTGTAATTTTGAGATTGACAGGCCAGGTTTAGTGCTTCGACTAAGGGTGTTAAGCTTGGTGGGGAGGCCAGCTGGCCTATCTTTTCGGTAAGTTTTTGCAACATATCCCTACACAGTCCCGCTTCTTCGGTGCACTGGAACCAGGACAACTGAATTCCGACCGGCAACTACCCGCATTACTTTCTGGGTAGTTGACAGATACGGGTGTATGACAAGCTCCTCCAAGCACATCTGTGGGTATGTCCCTTAACAGGTAGACGAAGGAACTTCCGCCTGGTGGGGAATTGGGGAGCTGTAGATACTGGGGAGCGGTTGGCTCCAAAACAACTAAGTCTCTGTGACAGTCAACGAGCAGGGTATTCCAGTTGGCGTCCTTGTCTATTAGGACATCCACCAGGAGTGCTTTAGAGAATCCTGGTAGTTGCCTTAGGGCAGTTTGTAATGTCTCTAAATGTAAGGCCAAAGGGACTTGACTCACGGCCACCACGCGGTGGGGGGCGTCTGCATCTGCCGCGCCCATTCGCTCACGCTCTGATGCGAGGGGAGAGTCAGTCTGGACAGATGGCTGCATTAATTTGGAATCGGGGGCACCCCAGGTCTGATCTCAGCAGTGCCTCCGAATGTAGCCTTGCTTCCTGCTGAATACAGTGTGCTACCAATGCTGTCTAACCTGTTGGCTCGCAGGGCCTAAGCCTCCGCCACGGAGAGCCTGGGGCAATACATATGTGTACCGATAATCTCTTACCAAGTGCAGCGCCTCCACCTGTGATGGCTCCCAGCAGAGCGGGAGTGGTTCCTCACAGGACAATAATGCAATACTACGCACACAGCATATAAAAGAAACAGTGACTTTACTAAAGGTAACCATAACCATGCATGTCATTCATTAAGTGTCCCTCTTTGGCGAGACACAGTACTAACGCGTCTCGCAGGACGTGACCCTTCACCGTGTACCCACACCGTGTCCAATTCCCCCACACCACGACCCCACCCCCAATGTAAGGTATGTGTGTGTGTGTGACTGCGCAGCCACTTATGTACTGATTTATAGTTGGTGCACTTGTGGATGTTACCTGCCGAGCGCTCCGGCGCTCGGACCTGCAAACAGACTTCGCAAAGGATCCGACGACGTAGGTCTGCCTGTGGCACCTTCTGGGGCAATCCCACCCGGTGGGCTGCTGCTGCTGCTGAAGAGGTCTGATCCCAAACCTCTGTAATGGTACTGCAACAGTCTTTGTGTCTGGACACTTCTCTCTCTCTCTCTAATGTGACAGGTGCCTAAACTAGGGCCTGTCCCTGTATTAACTCCGCTGACTGTGACTCAGGGGGTAACTGGGCCGGGGCTATGAGGCCTAGTGTAGAGGCTACTTGCCTCTCTACACGCAGAGCTCCTTCCTCTTCCCGGTCTTCTCTAACCAACATGCTGTTACGCCGGTGCTGCCCGCAGACCAGACCCGTCCCCTGAGATGAAGGGGGAAGTGGTAATACACGCACCCGCAGCAAAGGGAGCGTGTCCGGAGTGTGGTATGAAGCGTTGCCAGGCCAGGTGTAGTAAGGTAGACAATACTTGCCGGTACCGGTTGTAGAGATAGAGTGAAGGATGCCTCGCTGAAGTCAGGGAGTGGAGAGTGGAGATAGGTCCTTGTCCAAGCCGTGTTCAAGGGGTTACCAGAGTGAGCGTTGTCCAATGAGTGCCGAGATCGAGAGCCAGAGGGGGTAGTCGTACAAGCCGCGTCAAAACCTGTGAAAACACTGAGAGAATCCAGAAGTACTTCCATACAGAGACTATGTCGAGCAAAGACTGAGAGCAGAGCGGAGCTAGATAAAGCAGGAAGGTCCAATTAGGAACGGAGGCGGGACAGGAAGAGCTACAGGGAGACTACAGGGAGACACTGCAGATTGGTGCAGGCATAACAGGCCAGGTGAGTCTTGTTGGTAACCTGAGTATGCCCGTGCAGTGTGCGGGGGCAGAGCCTGAGGTCCGGGGGACGGGAAGAAGAGTGTGCAGACTGAGCATGCTCCGTAACTCGTGTACACGCGTGAACCGAGCCAGTGGATGGTGCAGGTGTGCGTGCAGGTGTGCGCGCAAGAGGGCATGGGCGCGCCCGGCGCTGAGCAGAGGAATCGCCGAGGGGAGTGATCCCGCGTCTGCGGCAGGGGCGAGGAGCCGTGGAGGCCGGTAAGGCAGGTTTGTTTTGTGTGTCCAGGGAGCGCTTTGTGTGGGGAGCGTGGAGAACGCCGATTCCTGACACGTGCTCCCCTGAGCAACCTCCTAACTCTTCCTACCGCAAATCCTGTCACCCTATAAGCTCCCTGGCATCACCTGGTCTCGCTGAGGCTCCTGAGACTCGTAGTTCCCTGTGCTACGCCCCCTGCGATTGGCCCATACTTCGCGGGCTCCTTCACTCCTACTGCGCATGCACCACTTTTCCTCGGTCGCTGTCGCCAACGGGCTCACTGCGCATGCGCCAGTACTCAAAATGGCGGCGCCCTATTGTTCGGGCCGACGCAGAGCCTCCGATGCTCCGGAGCGCTCCCTGCACACTCCGCAACCTTCCCTTTTTCACCCATTGCAGCGGAGATAAGGGTGAGCCTGGGGGACCTGGCTACATATAATTAACCAGCTTTTACCTGGCTCGTTAGGAGGGTTTAAAGCCTGAATCTTCCTGCAGTCTGGGACTCTGTCTGGTCTGAGTACAGACCATACGTGTATGTCCTTGTCTCCTAAGGACACCAGTGGAGGCCTATATGGACTTCAAAATGCTGGGGAACTGAACTTTAGCCTAGGAAAGCCCTAACCTTTATTTTGCTATCATGTTTTTGCTCTGGGTTTAGGAAAAGCCTATGTTTTTGTTTATGGCATTTTGGTGAAATAAAAGCCTACATTTATTTTTCCCAAAACTGTCTCCTGTTTTCACCTCTGCATACATCTCCTACAATGGCATTGTGTGTGTAGAGAGGGGTGGCTGCAGTGTGTGCATACTGTATATATAGAGAGAGGTGTCTGTGTGTCTGTGTATAGAGGGGGCTACAGTGTGTGTGTGTGTGTGTGTGTGTGTGTGTGTGTGTGTGTGTGTGTGTGTGTGTGTGTGTGTGTGTGTGTGTGTGTGTGTGTGTGTGTGTGTGTGTGTGTGTATATAGAGAGCTGTATGTGGCGTAGCTAGACATGCACGGGACCCTGGGCCAAAAAAAATGTCAAGGCCCTATTATAAGTGATAAGGGATAAGATTTAAATTGCAGGACATCTCTCCTCATCATCTCTCCTCAGCTCTCACCCCCTTCCTCCTCTTCATCTCTCATCATCCCTCATCAACATCTCTCCCCCTCCTCCAGCTCTCTCCCCCTCCTCCTCCATGTCTACCTGTGGGACAGGGTGGTTATAGAGTCATACGGGGGGAGGTTTTGGTATGCAACGGCGGTGGGCCGCCAGAGTTAAGCAGAGGAGCAGCCGGCAGAGATGTTAGGAGTTTCACAGAGGCAGAGCAGGATAGCCGCGCTGCAGCAGCATAGATACCGGAAGTAATAAAGACTTCCAGGTTGGACCACTGGGGCACGCTCCTCACAGCTGTCCTGCTCTGCCTCCATGCAACTCCTAACATCTCTGCCGGCTGCTCCTCTACTTCACTCTGGCGGCCCACCACCGCCCCATACCATCATCTCCTCCCGCCTGCCTCTTTATGGTGGAGAAGATAGAGAGATGATCAGCAGGTACTTGACAGGGAGGATGAGCAGGCCCCCAAGTGTGTGGGCCTCAGGCTTTGACCGGGATATAGCGACACCCCTGGCTGTGTGTGTCTGTGTATGTGTGTGTGTGTGTATATAGAGGGGGCATCAGTGTATTTACAAATTTATTTTAATAAACAAGTACATCCTGGGCATTATTGGACATTAATGCCCTGTTCTTCGTGGACTATTACTTAAATATATTTCAGCAACAAAAACACATACAGTAAGAGAAAGAAAAGGGAGGTAGCATAAGTTCCAAAATATGCAAGAAGATGATGTTGGAAAATGCCAAAAGCAGAAGAGTTTTTTTTTTTCCAGTTAATGCACAAAGGTAGTAAAACTATGCTTTGAAAAAATGGAGTAAGAAGGTCGAGGATAAATACTTATTTGTGTTGAATTGTATTTTAGTTGAGTATAATGCAAATAGTGATGAATGCAAGGAAAAAAGAGGCAGTGAAGTTCTAGGACTAGGTGTTGTGAAGCTGTAAAGATCAGACGCAGCATCATGAGATGACATCAGATGCAAATGAACATGAAAAGTACACAAGCAATGACATACAGTTACTGTTTACGGTCAATACTACATAATTTCATTTGGCCGACTGATTAAAAGTAGTTCATATAATGACGCCGTGTAAAACATTAATCAAAATTGCAATAAATATCAATTTGCAGTTGATTTGTACATTCATGTGATAGATTTGTTGCTGTGCCTTTAGTGGCCTTACTAATTGTATTAAAACTCAATTCATAAAGCCTTAATTTGAAGGACACCTAGTCTGCATTGAACAGTGTTTTGCACTAATGAGAAAGTGACCTTTCTTTCACACTCTGGTGGGTCCATGTCTAGCTATTTTATTGGATGGTTCCAAAGGGCAATCTGTAGGTTATCTCTGTTCATTGTTACGCTCCAGTTACTATGCACATACAACTCTTACTTTCCAAAAGTCATGTTGCAATTATTTATTCTTCTCTGACCGAAATCAAACAAGCAGCTGTGCCATCCTTTTTAAGTTTTAAAAATCTATTACATTCTTGTACAGTAGGTTGCACCTGGTAAGGACTACATTAGGCTGCCAACTGAAATCATGCAGAAAGCATAGATGTTTTTCTTATCTATTCTACACTGACACACAAATCATGAAAACATTTCTTGAAAAATGGATCTGCTTGTGCTTAGTTCTTGCAATATGGAAAAGACTATGCAATATTCAAGATTTTTTTTTACAAATCAGATCATAATGGTTTAATTGCACAGACGTAAAAGGGTTATTTGTAGGACACAGCAGGCATGTTTATTTGTAACAAAAAGCATACACAGCACGAGTGAATTCGTTTGGACTGCAAATGGATAAAACGAAGGATAAATAATTGCGAGAATGTATTCTATAAGTAATGTTTATACAGCAAAATGGATATTTAACTCTTAAGGGGCTTCTGTTTTTGAAAGGTAAATATATTGAATATTGCCTGCATGCAGTAACCCTTTACATACAGTACATACAGTATATACTTTATGATAGCAAGGCAATTACAAATGCAATCAATAGCACATATCATTGCAGCTAGGCTTTTTATTCAGCAAATTGCATTCTACTGCATCTAAAACACAATCAGAATGAATTGGAAGCAACCGCTCTACCCAGAGGAGGAACTAGGTATTTTTGTGCCCCGGGGCATGTTCCACTTTTTTTAAAGAAGCAGAATAAAAACAATCCTGTATTTTTTTACTGTAGTTTGGAATCTTTTGTATATTTTCTCTCTCCCTCAAACACACACTCCCCTCTCTCTCCTTCTCTCTCACCCACTCTCTCCATTCTCTCCCTCTCCCATTCTCCCCACCATTCCCTCTCCCTCCCACAGGAGTATCTCTCACTCGCCCATGTCTCTGATGCCCCTCTCCCCCTCATTACTGACTTCTGGGTTGGACCACTTGTCCGATCCCCGTCCCCTTTTGCTGGCAGCTGCCCCTCTCTCACCCCCATAATTCCACCTCTGGTTCTATCTAGTATTCGATAATTCAAAAGTTGTTTGCCCCCCAAAAACCAAGATTATAACATTTAGGAGAAGGACTGCACACATAAAAACACTTGTGTAATGTACATTTTGATTTGTAAATGTGCAGCTTTCAGTTAAGTTAAGCTATCAATGTATCTGTTATTAGGGCTTCGTCGGCAGTGGGGGCCCTAAGAGACAGGGCTCAAGGTTTGGAGGAACGTCAGTCCCAATCAGTGTAACATATTGCAGATTAGAAACGCTGTACAATTAGACAAAACCACTATGTATGGGATAATGTAATATAATCCACAGTTGCTTTTATAGCACAGAGTATTCAATAGGTACTGTGGATGCCACATATGAAGCAGTCATCTTAGCAACATTTGAAACCTAATTTTCAGATGTGTGCTCAGTGCTTACCATGATAGAGGTTTAATTCAAACATAGGGCATCGGTGGGGAGTCAGAAAAACAAAGATACTGGCTTGATACAAGCTCAGAGGGGAAGAAAAAGAAGACAAAAAACAACATGAACAATGAAGCAAATGCTGTTCCAGGTCACAGATGTCAAAGAAATCCATAAATCTCTATACTTACTGTTACCACATGAGGGAGGAAACAATCACATTAAGATAAGCCAAGATAAGGAGAATGCTTGCTCCCCAACTTGCAGTTCAGGACATCTAAGGCTTGTTTTATAGTTGGCGCGCGCGTGTAGCACACCTTTTGTGTGTACAGGTGGATGTGGCTATGGTGTCACACCCAGCTTCACACACAACCACAAGCTCAACCTGTACATCAATACCAGTCCCACTCCTCTTTACCAACCTCTTCTCCCCCTTTCTCCCTCAGTAATTCCTACCATCCGCTTCCTCCCCTTAGAGACCTCCACACCCTCCGAGGGGTAGATTAATCAAGCTGTGTCTGCAGTTAGTGAATCCACTTGCCCTGCTCCCGGGAACAACCTCCCCCCCCCCCAAGGCTATCATAGACGCGCTGCGATTGGCTTGGCAGCGTCACGTGGCGTGGCAGCAGTGCGAAAATATAACTTTTCATGTTTTTGCTGTGATCTGCCGCGCCACTGCCCACAGCCCCACAAATGTATCAACGTTAGCTTCCCACAGCCAATTGTAATTCTTGCGCATGCGCACAGTAGCGCACAGAAGCACACTATATTATACGCCTTAGATATCAAACAGTTGGGAGGGAACTCAGACTTTCTAGTCTATCAGCCTTTTCACCAACCAACAATCTGGTATACTGGTTTCCTTAGACCAGGGGTACGCAAACTGGGTGGTGCAAGATTTTTCAGGGGGAGCACAGCAGTTGAAGAGGCCACGTGCTCTTCCCCAAGGCATTTAAATTAAATGCCGGGGGATCATGTGAGGCCTCTGCAACTTCTCTTACCTTGTCTTCGGCCATGACAATGTGACATCACGTGACCCTGTGGCATCTTTTGAAGCTGAAGACATGGTAAGGAGGGGGGCGCAGGCAGGGGGTGCAGGAGGAAAAGTCTGGTAAGCCCTACCTTAGACAATATGGTGCAGATTTCAATTGAATGGGATTTAAGTTATGCTAAAGCCGGGCACTGCATAATCAGTCAGGGCCTATACCTTTAAATTGGAAGTTCCACAGTGAACTTTATTTTTCCTCAGAACATCCGTAACCAGCTCAAATATACTATCTTTTCAAAAGGGAAAATATGTAAAATCCTGATGATATTATTATTAGCTCTGCATCCATTTAGAGGTAACCTCTTTCTTTGAGATAAATTACCACAATAACATTTCTTAGTAGATTTCTTGCTGATGTACAACAAATATAAATACAACTTGTGAGCACATACACGTCTCCGACAGGTCTGCAACCCTGTTTTTCAACATTTTCTCCTAGCATACAATGCTTCCACTGCAGCTAGGGTTTCTGGAAAATGACATGCGAATGAGCACAAAGTGTCACCTTTACTTCAAATCCATTTTAACATCCATATAGGGATAAGCTTATTCCTGCTATCTTACACAGCTTTTCAGCACAGCCTGGGTTATAAAATGTGCATAGGGTCTCATCAAGGTGAGAATGGTTATCCTGGTTTTGCAATTTGACGCTGGGATAGGTTTCAACCACACCTTAAAATAAGTTATGGATGTAGGAGTTGTCAGGGAATGATAAACATTCTAATATGATGATCCTCATAGGAGTTTAGCAAAAATTGGAATAATATGTACAAAATTGCACTCCAGGTAATAGGGCAACAACGTCTCTGGAATATTATTGAAAATAGAATGGTTTCTCTTGGAGCTATTCCTAGATCTTTCAATTAATCACTGACGTTTGCTAAATACAGTGCTTATCAATGTCTTTCTACCCATACTTGACCTGAAAAATGCTTCCATGGTTGCTTGTCTGCCTCTTTTTAGTGGTAGAGTAGAATGTCCCTCGAAGCAGCTATAGTATTAGAGCCTTGCGCACACATGTTTCTGAGGCCTCCAGCTATATATATATATGATTGCCAGGTGATAGAAATGTCTTAAATGTTAAATAAAGCCACACAAAACTCGAGGGCCCTCTATTCTGTCATATTTCCCAACATCGATGCAGAATTGGGTCATAAAAGATATATTGGGAGTAATTCTATATACTCTGAAGCGGCCATTTGGTTGAAAATCCCTATTGTCATTAATGGGGATTTTCAACCGAAAATTGCCCAATCAGCCACTTCTGAGTATAAAGAATTACCCCCAAAGATGCCACAAATGGGATTATGATTTTACCCACACTAGAGATCTGAAATAAAACCCCTGGTTTGGCAGGAAATATTCAGTTTCATCATGTTTATGTGCTTTCTTGCCAACAAGAGAACTTGTATAATAGGCATGGAAATGATAGGCTGCTAATATCATCCTGGTATGCAAACAGACTTTGTAGGATTTATGCCTTTTGGATTCTGCAAATAATAATATGCTAAATGTAAAATTTACACATTAGATAGCGGCTAAAGAAATTAATTTAGAATCAGCTTTTTATCTGTGGTCAATGATAAGGCTTATACCATTCAGTAACAAATGGTTTGGAAACATATTTCTCTGATGAAAAATGTGTCTAATACAAAAACTAATTTCAAAGTTTCTGGATACAGGCTACAAAAAATTATATAGACGTCCTATGACACAGTGACCAGTTTATAAAGTTAAAGAACACCAGCAATAGATATGGAGAAAGAGAAATTGAAAGTGATTTATAGCCACATTTAAATCTCAGAGCTAATAAATAAAATGTATATTAACCAGACAGTGAAATCCCATGGCATTGGTATATTGTAAAAATGATTTCAAATATATTTATCTTTAAAGTGTAGAACGAAATCAATTTTAGAAACATATCTGAGGGATTAAAAAAGATAAATGAAGGGGAAATGGGAAATTGGGAAATGGAAGAGACAGATGAGATAATGTGGAGATGTGGTATAGTACTGTATATAGTAACTGCAGCAGTTAATAGACTGAGGGTTGGGAAATATGGTACAAAAGGTACATACATGCAAGTAAAGATTGGTAGAAGAGTAGTCATTATCACAAACAGTTTACATTCTAAGTTGTATATTGCCAGGCAGTAATACATATTAAAAACTTTGGGTTAAAAAACAAGTTTATAGGTTAATAGCCTAGAGGTTAGGTAAGCGAATCTGAAATTGATTGAGTAGTCATGTTACATCGCTATTGAAATGCTTCATTAAAACGTTCAATTTTCATCCCAGTCCTAAAAGTGTGAGGACAAGAGCTAAATTTATACGAATGAGAATGTATTTTAAGAGGTAGGGCTTAGCACACGAGAAAGCATTCAGGTGTGTAAAAAGTAGACATTCTTGAGATCACTAGAGTGCAGCAGGTACATTAAGAAGGAACATAATTAGAAGAAATGTGTAAATATAAGCAGGGCTCATATAGAATTACACTGGAAGACATACTGTAGTGCCCACGGTTATTCTAACACAAACCAATGGCAATCGCCCAAAAGACCCAGGTACACCCAGGTACATGCTGGATACATGCCTTAAACTTGCCTTAAACTAGACCCAGTATTTCTGCATTGATTAATGGCCCATCAGATTAACAGCGAGGGTCCCTGGCAGTCCCATTCAAACTGAATGGGACTGCCAGGGACCCCTGCTGTGTTAATCCTATGGATCATTAGTCAATGCAGAAATGCCTTAAACTTGCCTTAAACTAGCCAGGTTACACCCAGCACATACCCAGAATGTAACCAGGCTAGTTTAAGGCAAGCTTTAGAATACTTGTGGTCTCGTCTGTAATTAGGACTTTTGGGATGCAATTGGCAGACTGTGAGGGTCAAAGTCATGTATAAAGTGGTGTAGTTAATGGCTAATACAATTCCATTACACGCACAGTATCAAATAAAAAACATATTATATGTAAGGGGATTTTTCCCTTTACTACATCTACATCCCTTTTCATACAAAGACTCCATTGTAAATACTGTAGAGTACTATTCTAGAAGATAAACAAGAAGAAGGCAGCAGAAGGCAAGACAGGCAACAATAATGCCATGGGATTGAGCTGTAAGAGACAGAAGAAAGGACAGATCCTAGCAATGTTGCCGAGTAAGAAATAGAAAAATGTAACATGAATAAGAAGGAAGAAAAATTCAATGTGATACAGAATGTAGGCATCTTGTTTTGGGGACTGGTTGAATGACAAGTAACTGTTATAGAAAAGTGGTCTAATGCACATAGTTTGGTTGAAGTTCACATTTTAATTTCAAGGTGACGACAAGTCAGTTATAGTGAAGTTATCAAGAGGCATCCAAAGATTTTAGAATAGACTGCAGATGCAAGTTTATAAGTAAAAATAAATAGGTGTGTCTTACATTTGAGAGACACAAGCTTCCATAAACACACCAACCACCATACATGAATTGCAGCTTTGGGAAATCAGAAGCCCTGCGGAAACTATATATATTTTTTGTCAGAAATAATCCAAAGGCTTTATAATTGTGTAGGGTAATTTTAATTTTAAAAAAAACTGGACAAATCAAACACACTCATGCCCGTGGGCTCCCAAAAGGCAGAGATTAGTAACATTATTAAACAATTAATTGGATAATTTAATCTATTTGATCCCAGTAAGAGCCTATCTTGAAACTCTCTCCAATTCAACTGCAGGATAGACTACCACCTCAGCATTGTTTATATCAACAATAAACACAATCCACTGGTCAGGCCATGCTGATATCTTATACTTACATAATGTAGACTTCTGAGAAGGGCCAGTAAGGCTTTCCTAACCTCCCCAAGATTTCACTTACTTAAAACAGACAGTACTTCTATATAAGTAAAACCCCAGATTTTTTTCGCTTCTATACTTTGAGAAGCTTTTAAATCAGTACTATAATGTAGTATTTATAACCATTTGAATTGTTGAACTCATAACCATTTGTGTTGACAGTAGAGATAACCTAAGTACAGACTTGCAAGAGCCAGTGCTGAACAGGGTAAACTACTGTTTGTACATACAGTAAGTAGCACTGACAAAGCCAAGTGGACAAACAAGCTCTGACTATAAGGCCTAACCTCAAAGGCATTCTTGTGAACAATTTACCCTACTCCCCTGAAACAGCTACAGAACACACAAATAAGAGACATACCAAAAGAAGAAAGAAGATCAAAGGTGGGTGGGGTTGGGAGTGACAGTGTAGATAAGGTATAAAAACTGTATTAGGACATCAGCAAGGTGCTGCTACTATACAAAGTACTTGCTTATACTCTGCACTTCTTGAATCTGATATCTTGGATGTAATACATAATTTCAATAAATCATAATTTTTTATAAAATGGAGGAGTCCTTATCTTGTCTTTTCCAACATTCTGTCTAAAATACATTTTAGAGAGAAATACGATATCAAAGAGTTAATAACAACTCTCAACGAGTAATCATCCCCATGTAAAAGGAGGACGCAAGACTAAAGATGATTTCAAAGATTCATACAACACTAGATTCAGAACAGAGAAGGCCAATGAAAGTTTTGATGAGTATTACAGTCAGGGATATCAGAGGGGATATATTTCTGATTAGTATTAGTAAATATTTTTTAAGCGTTGTTAGGTTGGGTAGTCAATCTGATTCATTGGTGTGCGAGGAAAAAAGGTTATCCCGGGAAAACAGATCATCAGGACTATGCAATGTGTTTTAGAGATACCAGAAAGTGGAAGTTTGTCCTCAGTATGGCAAAATGTGTGGCTGCAGGGTCAGGCAGTAAGCAAAAAGACTAAAAATGAAAAATGTGCCAATGGGTTGGAATTGTCCAACAGGTATAGTTTCCAACATGAGACTGTAAAATCAGGTATGGGATGGAAATCAAAATGGAAGACGCAGACTAAGAGATGCAGAAACAACAGTCACATGTTAACATAAATAATGTAAGAAAATAATATTTGGTGTCGTGTACACTTATGTTCTGTTTTTGTCTATTTTAGGAATATTTTTCAAGCAAAGTAAACTATTTCTTTTTATTTATAAGATAAACGTGAAGATATTGGTTTTATGTTTTAAGATTTTAGACCTCCTAAATTTGTTGAATAAGTAAGAGTATAAAACCAAGTTGTATCATATTATGAGCACATTAAGATAACAAAATTGTTTGCAAATAATTTAAACAATTAGGTTCAATGGTTTAGTTCTAATGATGTGCGCAAAAAATGTATTAGTCTTGTGTCTAACCTTTTATTTCCTTTTGTTAACTCTTTATTTTCTTCTTGTGGAATTTCCAGAACATCAAAGTAAAAGCTTGTCTTATAATATCAATTGTTAGTCCAAATAAAAAAGGTACAATACCACCTTATACTGAAGTACTCATTTAATCTGCACTCATGTAACTGGAATAACACGGCTATTTCTACTGAATTCAGAACATCTGACAAATTTGGTTTGATTTCCAGTTACTTCTTCCGTGGGTTAAATAATAGGATACCAAAAACATATGCAGCCTTTGAATACCTTTATTGAAAATTAATTACCAAATCTGCTGATCAATTCTTTATCCCTTGATCGATCAGAAACATTCTGTTTCCCAGGGTTCCCTAAATGGCCACTTTTCAGTTTTAATCAATCCTTCAGTCAGTGTAACTCAGCAGCTACAATGTATTCTAATATTACTAAGGTAACATTATCTATTGTTACAGTTTGCAGCTCAAACGGCTGGGAATATTGGCAACAAATTATAACAAACAGGAAAGTGTTACAAAGATCTTGCACTGCTGGGAAGGTGGGCTAAAAGCCTGCAATAGAAATCAAAGGATGCTCAGTATATTAAAGCAGCAGTTCAAGCAATATTCTACATTTGTGGGGTTTTTTTAATAAATCAGTTCTGTACTATAAGAAAATACTTGTAGCATTTAAAAATTAAAAAAAAATGTTTTAAAGACATGTTTAATGTTTCTAATATAGAAAGCATTTCCAAAGTGACAGCCCCTTCCCCTTCTGATAGGCTCTGGCTCTTGAGCCCCGCCCTCTCTCTAGCAGTGCCCCAATTGTATCAAGTAACTGCCTAGTCAATCATATTCCAGGACTACATTGCCCAACAATGCTGTGCAAGAACTGAAATAAATAACCCGGAGCAAGCGATCGATTACAGTTGATTACAGGAGAACGGACAGATCGGAAGCTTAGTTAATCACTTGTCAGTGTGCAGATTGTATTGATGCACATATTGAATGGGAAATATATATATATATATATATATATATATATATATATATATATATATTTTAAACGGCAGCTTGAACTGCAGCTTTAAAACTCATTAAAATGGCATTGAGTTGAATTTTAAAAAGGTAGTAACTATTATCTAATACTACAGAAATTATTTTGAAGAAAAAAAATGTAGGCTATTGCATGGATTGCTCCTTTAAACATTTTGCTGGAATTAATTCATTTTTCCCCAATACACATTGAAATAGAGATATTCAAGCAAGTGATAAATAGCATAAAATCATCCTGTATATATCATTTACAATTCTTATAGAGTGATAAAACAAAAACAGATAAGATTTTTAGAGTAGTTGAGAACGCCATAAAGGGAACTTTAATAGCTCAATAAGATAGTAAAAGAATCAATAACTGCTAAGAATTGATACTCCACTTTGATCTTTGTCAGATAATCCTTTAGCTCAATGCAAATCTTTTTGAACGGACAAAGTTATGATCTATGGCCAGGGTTATGGCTTTTATGTTCAGTCCTGATCCATGGGATCTTGTTAGATTTATTTCAGTTAATTACGGTTCGAAGAACGAAAGGTCACCCATATGTTGCTAATGCATTTAAAATTTTGAACAATTCTATTGAGTTTTGTTAATCAAATTTCAACCACAGCATTTTGGAGTTATTTTGTATGCATACATGATATAGGTTGATGTTTTCCATACTGTTATTCTGCTTCTGTGACTGACCTCATGTGTGAAAGTGATGTGTACATTACTCTGACTACTGAATGCTCAACCCACAGGTTTCGAATCATCACAGCTACATGTTTGAATATTGTCAGTAATGTAATGTGCTGTATTGAGAGTATTCATTATGAATGATGTATAAGTTGATAATATTAGGGGCTGTGATAGTCATTCTAATAAGCATACACATCAATGTTCACATTTACAGTTGTATGAGGTTACACTTATAAATATTTATATTGCATATTTCATATTTGTATAAGGGAAGATGCATGTGACTGTAGTAAGCAAAGTTACTATATTTCTGGTTACATTTATACATTCTTCTCACTTTTAGTTTAAATTACATATAACACTACTATGTATCATAAACATAGATTTTAAGCTCACCTGGTCAGGGACCATGTCTGTAAAAATCCTACAGGTGCGCCGACGAGTATTCTAAAACTTGCCTTAAACTTGCTTTGGAAAATCTGGGGCTATCACCAACAAGATCCACATACAATTCAATTTGAATTGGACTGCAAGGGACCCCCGCTGTTAATCCAATGGTCCATTAGTCTGTCTGTAGAAATGTCACTGAAATGTTGCAGAATGTACCCAGCATGTACCCAGCATGTTCCTGGGTCATGTTGGTGATTGCCCCAGATTTGTTTTAGAATACTCGTCGGCGCTACAGTATGCACAATGCTGCATACTGCGCACTATATTGTAATTGTTAAGACATGTAAGCAGCAATTAAGTCTTTAAAGTAATTGAGACTCCCAAACTCAGGCTTCTACAATAAATATCAATTCAAGAATTTTCGATAATCTATCCCCACACCTGACATACTTTTAATAACATGGAAATAAAGCTTCTACAAACCTTTGTTGAACTGATTACATTTATATTTCCCCCAATCCTGATCCATTTTGGCCAGGTGGGTTTTTATATCTGGGTTTTTATATCTGGTCAACCGTTTCTGTAGAACACAAGAGGGTAAGGCTTTGTCCCCGCTGGCGCTGAGCGCGCTCATGCTTAGAGAGCTCTCCAAGCATGAGCGCCAGGTGTCCTTTAAATTTTCGCAAGCGCTCACGGGGGGGGAGGGGGGGATGCTGCAGGAGAAGCAGAGCGCACTAGAAAGTTTAAATAATTTATTTACTTAAGCACAGAGCGCCGGTGAGCATGTGTGCCAGCGCATACGCACGCGCGCATCGCATGAGCAGGGACTTGCATATATATATATATGCAAGTCACCTCGCCAAGCACCGCCCGCTCAGCGAGCTCAGCGCGAGCGGGGACGCAGTACAATTTTACTAATCTAGGATACAGAACAACAAGTGAACTACTCTTGTGATCTTAGAATCCATAAACCCTTTGGGTTGGGGCTTAAATGTATCTCCTTGGTCAGATTTTATCATTGGAAGATTACACTATTTCATTACAGGCTAAGAAATTGTTATCAAAATTAATGATTGCATGATGGAAGTGAAATTATTCTAGGGCCTGATAAGTAGTTATTACAGAGAGCTTGATTTTCCTAACACCTTGACAAAACTAGTGTGCTGCCCAATTAAGCCACCTTCCTCATCAATTGGCATCTCACTGTGAAGGCCAGGCCTTAGGTAGAAGTTAAGATGTTATAATGTCAGTCATCATACTTATACTCTCTTTTTTGATTGCACAAGAAAAATATAGCTTTACCCGGGAGTCTGCCACACACTTACAATAGCATCCCTCAATGTCAGGACTCCAAATATTTGAAAAACTGGATGACACTGGGTCCAATTAAGTAGATCTTGATTAATGAATTAAGTAGATCTTGTCCCTTAAGTAGATTTTGTGTACTGATATAGTCCAAGTGAAGGTGCACTCACGGTACGTGTCGTAGATTCCACAGGTGATCAACAAACGTAATCCTGCGTTCCAGAGCAGCACTCTGGCAGTCTTGAAAAAGCAGAACATGTATTGTTACAAGATTAACGTTCCGGTCTGCTGGCGAGTCTTTTTCAATAAAATGGTTCGCCAGCAGACCGAAACGTTAATCTTGTAACCATACATTTTCTACTTTTTGAAGACCACAAAAGTGCTGCTACTTCTTCTCCTTTCGTAGCTTTGTGTACTGAGACATTTCAAGCAGCTCCTCCCCCAAAGTGTTATAACTAAGAAAATGACATCATCTTCTTTTCAGAAGACAGGAGCTTGTAACTAGTTAGTGTTTAAGAATCTATGCATTAACTCTACCACGGGTCCAGTCTCTGGATTCAATCTAGCAACATCCAAAATTAAACCCCGCTGTGTTTGCAAGTGAATTAATTCATTAAACTTGAAGCTTAACTCGGAGAGGCTGGGCAGGTATTTGAGAGATAATCTCAAAATTAGACGTATTCAAATGTAAAAATTACATTAAGTATTAAGCAATCTTCTGCCATATCATATGGCACCTTCCAGTGCTGAAAGACACATAACAGCCCATTCATGTCAATGGTCTGGAAAGTGTCTTCCAGCGCATGAAGCTGTCTTATCGGCAAATTATTCACCAAAGTTTGAATCCGTTCCGAAAATGGCATTTATGAATAGCTGGGAATTTGTCCAAAAAAGTTTGGTTCGCCTATCTTAAGAAAACCTTTTATAAAACAAAGCGAAAGCAGCTCAAGTCTAGCTCAAAGGCTAACGCCGCGCTTATAGTGTGCAATACAGTGCGCGTGACCACGTGACGTCATTCGCGTGGCGTGTGCATGTGAGTCCTGCACTCTATGCAGACGATAGCGTGGTTCGCCATTATTGGCTGAACCATTCCACGGGACGCTGATGTCACGCGGCGGCCGCATGGGGAGACAATTTCATTTGTCTCTCCTAGATCCTGCCGCTCAATTGTGCCTCCGCCTGGTCGCGGTCGCATTCACTATCTGCAGCATGATGCACAACAAGGTATGTGTTTTGGCGCTGCGCACCATCGCAGTTACCGCAACTATCAGCGAGGCCTAAGGCTCTGGTGACCACGATGACTTCCTTATGGATGAAAATAGTTTCACTGATATATTCCACAAAAAAACTCAAATTTGAATTAGACCATTTGCCTATCCTTCTAAAGTACAATATATGCAAGTTCAGATGGGCACACTTGCTGAAAATAACGTAGAAGTTAGAAGCACTGTAAACCAGCAACAGTTATGATGTAATGTACAGTAGAAAAACAATCCACGTAGACAGGACAACCATTAATTGCTGTGAAGTTTTATTTGGAAGGTCCTTCCTTAATACATCTTCACAATGATAAATGCTGGCCTATCCTTGTAAATAGATCTATTCAACATGCTCCCACGAATACTGGCAGACTCATAAAACATGTTCTTACAATGTTTAATAGCTGCAACCTTGGGTCAACCATCCATCCACAATATTAACAGGTTCTTGATGTAAATTATACAAAATTGACAGTACTGTACAGATGAGTTCAGTGTGGTGCTTCATGGCAGTGTTCCCAGGTTCCAAAGGATTTGGGAACTTTGGTCCTAGAGCATAAGACTATTCACCATTGGGCATTTGTTTCTTTCCAATCCTTATTCCATGTAATGCTAGATTAGTTTAGATTATACAGTCAAAATAGTGTATGAGTGCTCAAGTAGTTCCAGATTAAAAGATCTTTAAAACAAAGAATCTTCGGTAGAAATATCAGAATAAATACAAAGGAGACCTCCGTACAGAGTGGGTGGTAATTTAAGAAAATTCAAAGTGTCTTTGAAAAAGAGAAAAATCTTGCAATCTTCTCAATAATGGAACAATAATTCCCTGGAGGTAAAGGTGAGCGAATTATGTGTAATCCGCACCCCATAATCCTCATTGGGAGTTTCCATACAAATGAATTTTTTCAGCAAGACATCATTTTTCATCTTCCTCACCCACTCAAGGAGTCTCTCTTTGGGGCATGAACAGCCGCAGGTAGGGAAATCCAATAGCAACAAGAAAAATTTAATTATACTCCTGATATCCAAAGTACATTTCATAATTCCTTTTATCTGTTCTGCTGCTACTTAAAGAAGAGAAAAAAGGTTGGCACTCAAGTGGTCTTGGTTAAAAAGTATCAAAAGGATTTATTGAAGGTAGATCAATGTTTTCAGGTCCGCCTGTGAGCCTTTCTCTTAATGCGTACCTTGTATTTTTTCTTTTTTTCATGTACTTATACAGGAGTTGTCACTGCTTTTATTTACTGTGTATGTTTAAAATTAATAACAAAAAATATATACTAAAAAGGGATCTTACAAAAAACCTTGAAAGGCTTTTTGCCGTAATAGTGTATGTTGATATAATAAATAATACTGTTTTTAGATTAGGTGTAATGTGTAACCTAGTACAGTACATAGTTGAAAACAAGATTTCAATGTCAATTCATCTTTCTGAGTAAAATATTTAAAAGAAATAACTGCATTTAGAGTCAGAATAGTGTATTTTAATGCAAGCACCTTATTAAAGTTTCACGGCTTTCACAATCCACTTCTTGCTTCGTGCTTATTGCCTTTTACTTTGGCACTCTGATTTCTTAAAAGGTTGTGTTATGATACAGTTTAGTGAACTGAAGTTGATGTGCGTTTAAAATTAATGGAACATACTTGTATGATTAATGTGCGTGGGTGAAGTGCCTAAGTGATGGATAAAGAAACATTGAAAAATATTGGTACAGTTTCATCAGCTTAAAGAAAAGCAATCAGTTGTTTCCTATGCACGGCAACCACCATTTTATTTTTATTTTGCTCCGTTTAGGCTCAGAGCACTGTCTCAGTTTTAGGAGGTGATTCATTAAACTCTATTAAATCAGGGCATATAATATAATTTTACCCAAAACAGGATCCGACATTATGTTCCCTGAGTTAACTGTAATTCACAAACATAATAATATGCAAAAACAACTTCTGTACTACATCTCATTAGCATACAGATGCAGCCGCCTGTATTCGACCATTTCTTGCAAAGTAAGCCGAAGCTACAGATGCAGCGGCCATTATTTTAAGAAATCACGGCGCCGTTTTCGTGTGCGTTGCTATATTCTATGCGACATGAACACGGCCAATCGCCCCAGGCACACGTGTTTATCGCGGTTGCTTTGTTTGAATTTCATGGATTGTGTGCAATTAAATGCAATGAAATGAATGAATTGTAATATGTACAGTACTATGCTACTGTGCTACTGTGTCAATTTCAGGTGTTTAAAAGCCAGAACACTAAAATGCCATTTTATGCACTCAAGGTGTGGGGGAGCGCAGGTTCAATATGTAATAAAAAATAAATGGAACATAGTGCAAAAAAAGTTTGTAACAATCATGTGTGTTAGATACTTGGTCGAATGGAGACTCACGTGGTATCAATCTAAATGAGGCGTTTCAGAGATCAGTGGCAATGAGCTTGACTCTGGTGTATGGAATGCAGGAACTTCAGTCAGATAGGATAGCATACGGTGTCACTCAGGGAAATTCACCAGTCAGGGTAAGGAGAGAAAAACATCTATAGTGTAATCCAGTATAAGAAATAATTTTATAGAAGCAATTTAAAAATGAACACTTACACAGTGTCATAAGAAATAAGACATAAAATGCTGATGTCATCAGATAAGATTACTCCCCGATACCTACATCACAGACCTCTCTGTCTCAGTCAACTCCTGACGAAGCTACATGCCTAGTGAAACGCATAGTCACCCATGTGACATCAGCAGAGGACTCCACACCGCTCCCCCTTGGATGTTGCGCCGAGTAGTTCTACAGACGGGAGAACTTGAGCAAAAGACCCCCACCATAAGAACATCTACCTGCAGCTTCACACACGATCGATTCGGACAGTGCTGAGCTGAGACGGAGAGGTATGTGACGGAGGTAGCGGGGAGTAACCTTATCTGATGACTCATTATGGGCTCAAGTATGTGCAATTGTATAGCTTTGTGTGCAATGTATTTATTTGGTTTGTACATACTCTCAATAGAGTTAGACTCCAGTAGTACTGGAGAGGAAGCTGCCACTGCATCCACTTCATGTCCATTCAATATCTGGTAAGTCCAAATAAACTCACGTGTATTGGTACGTTTTGTATTTCTCTCTGACCCACAAATTACAGGGATAGGGTCTATCCTGTTACTTATGTAACGGGTTTTCTGAACCGGTCTGACCCACCCAATCTCACATTGGCCCCTGTGGTCTAACCAGTCCCCATTACAGTGTGGTTGTGTCTGGTGGTGCACCTGTTGGCAACAGGACTCCTGAGTCTCCCGCATGATGGTGTGTGGGGAGAACCCGTCCAGACAGACAGGCAGCTGTGGTAGTGGGCTGAGTCCTACCTATATCCAGTGCAGCGCCTCCACCTCATCAGGGTCCCTTCGGTCACTTGGGGATGGTCCTGGCGAGGAACTCCTCTGTGGTGCTCCTCTCTGTACAATCACTCCACACATGTACACGAGAGGGTTTGTAATTAAGAGCATCTTTATTGTACGGTGGGCCGTGCTGCCCTCCACAATGGGGTGTATTAGCCCTTCATTGTCACCGCACTTCCCTTTAAAAGGTATAGTTCGCCTTAAATAGGGATTCCCTATCCCAGCCGGGATGTCTTTACTCTGTGCCAGGTCCCTGGACACAGTCTTCTTATTCAGCTACTATAACATAACTCTTAACTGCTCCTACTCTTACTCCTCCTCCAGCAACACACACACTAACTTTGGCTCAGTGCTGTGCCTTATGTACACTCTGGGGCTGACAACACTCTGACATCACCAACCAGGGAGTCAGAGTCTGTGACCACTCCCATCCTTACATAGGGCACCTCACCAGGGTGTGAGGACAAACCTCCATAATTACTGCTGGCATGCCCACAACTTACCAGGCCTTACTGTCAGCAGGAGAGATGACTGTAGCCATTTTACATGACCGCTACACTTAAAAGTATACTTAATATCCTTAGGCAGCTTCCTGGCTAAACATGTTCCAGTAGGTGGGCATGGCTAAGGTTTCTGCCTGGTAACCTTGCACCATGGTATGAGAGAGGGGCGTTACATTCTATAAGCACTTAATGTTAACCCCTTTAATGGAACATAGTAATCCCAGAGGGCTGTTACACCGACATAAGGAGATGCATACCTAAAGGTGTAGCTTCACAGCCTACAACATCATTAAAACCCCATTCTGCACTACCCATTTTAACTGCAGTATGTTTATTGAACAATTCAACTCTACTGGGGGATACCACAACTATGTAATTCCCCTGATTATGTGAATCCAAAACTTTAGTAACTTATCTTTCATACGAATTAACCCTTTTTTTTAAACCTCTAACTCAGAGGTGTACAAACTGGGAGGCGCGGGGTTTACAGAGGCCCCACACGCTTCCCGAAGGCAATTAAATTAAATGCTGAGGAAGCGGCGAAGGCCTCTGTAAACTGCACTTATCTTGGCTCAGACAGCTTCTGGAGATTCGTCGCCATAGCAATGTGACGACATGATGCCCAGAACGCTGGAGGCAAGGTAAAAGAGGGAGGGGGGTCACAGAGAGGGGGACAGCCGGCAGGGTAGCACAGGGAAAAAAGATTGTGCTCCCCTGATCTACCTTATCAATTAAAACCAAAAAGGTCCAACTTAAACGTATTAAAATTTTAATTCTCACCACTTGTAGAACTCTTTACTGTAGGCTCCTCAGCCTTGAGGGTATTTTTTATTGCTCTAAAAATTGTCTCTCTCCAACACTGATGAGTTAACTCAATTCTGGAAACTGAAATTCAGACTTAAATCCTGCTTGAGATTCCTGCAAAATGAGTTACCAAACTCTGCTTACTCTTGCTGGATCCTAAGACGTTTTCTATTGCTGATCTTTTTTCGGCATTTTTATCATGAAAAAGCTGATCTTTTTTTTAAATTCTCTTTATTATTCCACCTGTAGCTGGATTTGTTCTCTTGCCGTTTAGTTTCATTTTTATCTCTCCTATGCGGTGCCTTGGACCTCATCGTCCCATGGGTCTGTCTGCCAAAACTTCAGTGCTTAAATCAGTTACTCGTCAGAGAAGCAGCCTGTTGGCTGCCCCACATTCCTCTCCGCGCTGCTTTCTTTCTTATAGATTGGTTCATCCTATCCAGCAGCTTCAGATCTACAAGCCTTCATAAGCTTCGCTTCGGTTAAATTAATTAAATAATCCATTAAACCCACCTACAGAGTACTCCAAGCAGCTAAAACCAAGGACAGGTTTACAGATCAATTCAAATAATGCTGCCCAACTGGCCCCCACCTCTCCTCAGTACCCCCAGATAGAACCCTCGAATCTGAGCATGCACCAAACCACCAACATCAGCCAGGAAACAATGTAAATTTGAATTAAAAACAGACCCAAACAGTCCCGGAGTGGCATAAACAGCCATGGGGTGACTACTGCATTCTTTATAGAATACAGAGACTGCGAGGACATGCTGCCCTTTGTCTTTAATACAACTAGAGTAGGCAGTACATTCCACTCGCAGAACGTCTCAGCGTGGACACTCCCCACACAGCGTACTCCACAAATGGAGAGATTTCAAAGGAATAAAGATACAAACAGTTGCACCGATGATAAATAACAATTATAAGTAGTACAAAGATATGATCTTTCACTTAAATGAAGGCGCATGCTCGCTGTAGTCCCTGGAATCAGCTGCAGCAAACTGGGAAGTTACCATATACTGTATCGTCGGCTGTTCCAGTGTGCCCGCAAAGCATTTAGCATCCATTTGCTTAGTCGGGATGTTTCTGTTGGATACATCCTGTCCCCTTATATATCCACAACTTCATTAAACTATAAAATAATTCAGCCATAAAATTCTTAAAACCAACAATACAATAATTGCCACTTGCATAAATGGTTAAGAGCAATAATAAACACTGTTCTAAAAATGTCACTAGCTACTGTATCTCTGTGTGCATCTCTCAGACTGACACTAGCTATCTCTGTCTGTATTTCAGATTGACACTAGCTATCTCTGTCTGTATTTCTCTGTTAGGAATCTGATTTCTCAGTGCCGTCCACGCAACACACAGACTACCCTCAGGGAGACTCAGGGCGCGCAGCGCAACCTCTGCTTACCTGCCTCCACGGGCCGTCATCTCCTCCATCACCGCAGGGCCCCTTCCCTCGGCGGCCCCACCGCTCCTCCTCCGTGGCAGGCGCGGGTCCTCCGTCCCGCACGCACATGTGTGTCCTCCTCCAACACTGCTCGTGTGCACACACAGCTTACAAAGCGCACGCCCAGCATTCTCTCTTTTACTTCCACTGCTGCTATGAGGCTCCGCCCCCGTACACCGCACGGGTGTAATCAGAGTGCTACCAGTGCTTAAGAGGAAATAAAGAATCCCTTTAGTGTGGCACTAGAAGAAATGCACCCTAATTAAAACTTAACTTTATTATAACTGATTAAAATAAATTGTTTGGAGAAACAACTGCCTTACCTCTTTCCATTGCTATGGTCATAGGGGTCAGGATATATATACCTATACCTATCTTGGTATAGAGATCACCCACCTTCTAGGGTTTATTAAGTAATATTAGAGAGGTATTTATGTATAATTACACCTCCAATAAACACCCTACCACACCTCTCTGTCTTTTAATTACTATCTGTTTGTTTGTTTTGTGTGTGGTTTCTCCAAACAATTTATTTTAATCAGTTATAATAAAGTTAAGTTTTAATTAGGGTGCATTTCTTCTAGTGCCACACTAAAGGGATTCTTTCTTTCCTCTTACTCACTGTGCATTTATTCCCTGTGAGCACCACCCCTTCAGCAATTGTTTGGATCAATTCCCTCCTTTGCTTGAGCAGAGTTAATTCTGCAGCTTCCAACTGCGTGCAGACTTTCTTTTCTGCTACCAGTGCTTACCAGGGTTGTATCAGCCACACCTATCCAGAGAGGCTCCCTGCAGTCCTCCTGACCTGCCTCCATCCCTGATTGGTCAGCCCAGCCTTATCTACCCTCACTCATCGCTTGACATAGTCTCTGTATGGATGTGTTTGGTGTACTCTCGGTCACTACAGGTTTTGACACGGCTCATACGACTACCCCCTTTGGCTCTTGACTTCGGCTCTCCTTGGACTACGTATTCTCTGGCATCCCATGATCATGGCTTGGACTTAAACCTTCCTCATCTCTCCGCTCCCTGACCTCGGCAAGGCAATCACTATTCTACTCCTATACCCGGTACCGGCAAGTATTGTCTATGTTATTAATATCTGGCCTGGCAACGTTTAACACCACACTCCGGACTCGCTCCCTTTGCTGCGTGTGTGTGTGTGTGTATCGCTATTTCCCCCTTCGGCACAGGGGACGGGTCTGGTCTGCGGGCAGCTCCGGCATAACATTATGTCGAGCCCACAAGACGCAGACCAGACTGAACTAAGGTAGTTTCTCTCCGATCTGCTTCAGCAAAACCAGGCCATGGCGGATCAAATTGTGGCATTAACGCGTCAGGTCACAGTACTCTCAGCCCGAGTTCCAGCCGACCCCTCTTCTGGTGTTAACCCCCACCCCACAAGCGCAGCAGTTGCTAGCAGCTCTGACGTAAAAATTCCGCCTCCCAAACCCTACTCTGGTGAACCGCAAGAATGTAGGGGTTTTCTCAACCAGTGTGAGGTGCAGTTCGAAATGGCCCCCCATCACTTCGATACTGGACGTAAGAAGGTAGCCTACATTTATAACCTCCTGACGGGCAGCACCCTGGCTTGGGCCACCCCGGTCTGGGAACGACGTTCTGACTTTACCCAGGATTATCCAGCTCTTAAGGCCGAGTTCCAACAAGTATTCGATTCCCCTCACGCCAGGAGATGGCATCTGTTTCTCTCCTTCAGATTACGCAAGGGCGACGAATGGTGACGCAGTATGCCGTGGAGTTCCGGACTCTCGCAGCCGAGACTAACTGGGGACAGGAGGCTCTCGTCTCTGTATTCTAGCAAGGCCTGGCTGATCCCATCAAGGATGAACTTGCTCGCCAACCCAGGCCAGATCAATTGGAGGTTCTCATCGAACTAGCAGTCTGAGTGGATCAACGCATCCAGGTACGCCGCTCCAAGCGTCAGCGCTCTCGTTTTTCTAATTTCCAAACTCCCTTCCTCAGTACTCCTGCGTGTACAAGTACCACCACTCCTCTTCGTCCTGCCTTGGAGCTACCTGAGCCGATGCAACTGGGGGTATAATGCATCCGCACACCTGTACGGCAATTCCAGCATGCCGGGGGATTGTGTTTCTACTGCGGATTCACTGAGCACCTGGTTCGAGAATGTCCTCTGCAGCTGGGAAACGGGAACACCCAAGTGAGTACAGAGGGGCTCTCTCTGGGGTCATGTCTCCTCGCCCCCTCCTTAAGGGAGAATTCCCTAAGGAGCTCACCATACCTGTCTCTCTTACGGGCGATAACTTTCATACCTCTACCGCAGCTTTCATTGACTCGGGAGCAGGAGATAACTTTATGGATCTTGAATTCGCCAGGCTAAATCACATACCGCTCGTGAGGAAGGAGAGCCCCATCGCACTGGTCGGTATAGATGGAGGTCCTCTTACCCCGGCATACATCTCCTAAAGACGGCTTCCCTCCTTCTGACCTCCCATTCTCACAAGGAGACCCTAGTCCTCGATGCCATCCATGCTCCTGGAACACCCATAACCGTTGGCCTTCCCTGGTTACAGCTAAACAATCCTCTGATTGATTGGACTTCCTCTTCTCACATCACTTGGAAACCGAGGTCAGGCGAAGTATGCCAACTTTTGGCTAATACCTCCGTTCCTCAGATTACCCTTCCATCCGTTTACCATAAATTCTGGGACGTTTTCAATAAGGTCCAGTCGGATATTTTGCCCCCTCACAGGACCTATGATTGTCCGGTCGATCTTGTTCCAGGTTTCAGTTTGCCTAAATCCAAGACCTACCCCTTGTCTCTACCAGAGTCTCAGGCCATGGACGAATATATCCAAGAAAACCTTAAGAAGGGTTTCATTCGCCCCTCCAACTTCCCAGCAGGGACTGGATTTTTCTGGTTTGAATCGCATCACCGTTAAAATCGTCCCCCTTCCCCTCATTACCGAACTCTTTGATAAACTACAAGGGGCTAAGATTTTTTCCAAGTTGGATCTACGTGGAGCCTATAATCTGGTGCGCATCAGACAGGGGGACAAATGGAAGACAGCATTCAACACACGTAGCGGTCACTACGAGTATCTTGTAATGCCCTTCGGGTTATGTAATGCCCCAGCAGTCTTCCAGGACTTTATCAACGATGTTTTTCGTAAGGTACTCAACATTTTTGTAATAGTTTACGTGGATGACATCCTGATTTTTTCCCAAGACCTCCAGGATCATATTCGCCACACCTCCTACGTTCTCTCTCGCCCCTGTGAACACCATCTGTACGCCAAGCTGGAGAAGTGCACCTTCCACCAGACTTCTACCCAATTCCTGGGTTACATTATTTCTGACGAGGGTTTTATGATGGATCCCGGTAAACTTCAGGCAGGGACTGAATGGCCAAGACCCGGTACTCTCAAGGCCATACAACGCTTTTTGGGGTTCGCGAATTACTATTTCAAGTTTATACGTAATTTTTCTGCCATTGTGGCACCCCTTACAGCTCTTACGAAGAAAGGGGCTGATCCATCTGCTTGTCACCTGAGGCTCACTCTGCCTTCAAGGTACTCAAGGAAACATTTGTATATGCACCTATCCTCCGTCATCCTAATACCAATCTCCCCTTCATGTTGGAAGTCGATGCCTCCAACTGTGGCGCAGGGGCAGTGCTGTCTCAGAAACCTACCCCCCAAGACAAGTTACATCCCTGTGCATACTTCTCCAAGAAATACTCACCGGCTGAGAGGAATTACGACGTGGGCAACAGGGAGCTCTTGGCCGTGAAGATGGCTCTCCAAGAGTGGAGACATCTCCTGGAGGGGTCAAAAGAACCATTTACTATCCTCACGGATCACAAAAACCTTCTCTACATCGAGAACCCCCGACGCCTTGGTCCACAACAGGCTCGTTGGTCTCTTTTTTTTTTTCCAGGTTTGATTTTCACCTTTCCAATATTCCCGGGACAAAGAACGTAAAGGCGGACACACTTTCCAGACAACATTTCTCTGAGGAGAGACCAGAGGAGTCCTTGAAGACCATTCGACCACAGGAGAGGATTCTCACCACATCTACCTTCAAGAACCTCGATAAAATTATGCATTCTCAGAGACGCATTCCTAAGGACATGGTGGTTTCCTACAGCAAACTCTTCGTACCCTCCAAATTTATCCCTGAAGTCCTGACCTGGGGTCACTCTTCGAAATCTGCAGGCCATCCAGGGTTTAACAAGACTTTCGACCTTATTCGTCGGAATTTTTGGTGGCCCAAAATGTCCCAAGATATTTTGGAATATACCCGCACTTGTCCTATCTGCGCGCAGAACAAGACACTTCATTAAAAACACCAAGGTTTCCTCCTACCTCTTCCAGTCCCCGACCGTCCCTGGTCACATATTTCTATGGATTTCATCGTGGAGTTACCTAAATCCAAAGGATTGAACACAATCTTGGTGGTCGTGTATAGATTCTCTAAGATGGCTCATTTTATCCCACTTAAGGGACTGCCCACCTCTCACGCCCTCGCTGATATCTTTACGGATCAAATTTTTCAGATTCATGGGATCCCTTCTTCTATCGTTTCTGACAGAGGGTCCCAGTTTGTGTCCAAGTTTTGGAGAACTTTCACTAAGAGATTGATAGTCTCTTCCTCCTTTTCCTCTGCATATCACCCACAGTCCAACGGACAGACGGAGAGGATTAATCAGTCCCTGGAAAAGTACCTAAGATGCTTCATATCTGACTCCCAGGATGATTGGACTAAACTCCTCGCTTGGGCGGAGTATGCTGTTAATACTGCCAAGAATGAAGCCACCCGTGAGTCACTTTTTTTTTATAAATTATGGGTTTCACCCTCCCTGCTTACCCATCTCAGACATTCCTTCTGGGGTACCGGCCGTAAACGAACGCATTTCTTCTCTCCAAACAGCATGGACCAGGATTCAAACGATCCTTCTCAACTGCTCCCACAGATCTAAACTTCAGGCCGATCGCCGCCGTCGTCCTGCGCCCAGGTACAGGCCAGGGGATTTGGTATGGCTCTCCACTAAAAATATCCACTTAAAGGTACCATCCCCAAAATTGGCACCTAAATTCCTGGGTCCTTTTCCTATTTTAGAACAGATCAATCCTGTGGCATTTCGCATCCAGCTACCACACAGTATGAAGTTCCCCAATGTTTTTCATGTTTCTCTCTTAAAACCTTTCGTCTCCAGTCATTTCTTCCCGGACCTGATCCGCAAGCCTGATCCAGTGACCATCCAAAAAAACGAAGAGTATGAGGTTCAATCTCTATTGGATCCCCACGTGTCCAGGGGTCAACTCCAGTTCCTGGTACAATGGAAAGGTTTTGGACCTGAGGAGAGGTCTTGGGTTCCTTTAAAGGACATTCATGCTCCAGCTCTTCTTAGAGCCTTCAGAAGGAGGTTTCCAGAGAAAACCTTTTGAGGACCGTCCAGAAGCCGTTCCTGAAGAGGGGGGGTACTGTTAAGAATCTGATTTCTCAGCGCCGTCCACGCAACACACAGACTACCCTCAGGGAGACTCAGGGCGCGCAGCGCAACCTCCGCTTACCTGCCTCCACTGGCCGTCATCTCCTCCGTCGACGCAGGGCCCCTTCCCTCGGCCGCCCCACCGCTCCTCCTCCTTCGTGGCAGGTTCGGGTCCTCCGTCCCGCACGCACACGTGTGTCCTCCTCCAACACTGCTCGATCTTCCCTGATGAAGAAACCTTATGATTTCGAAACACGTTGGATAAAGTGCTATTGTTCTACTATATATCTTGCCCTAACATTGTGGGCCTAATCGGCTACCGGAGGAAGCTTGCGACGCAAGCTGTAGTGTCGCCTTACAGTGACGTCATCAACCCGGAAGTGCCAGAACAGAGGACTGTGAGAGGATTTCCAGCCATCGTGGAGATCCGTTTGATGCGGCGATTCTCACGTGGGCACCACGAACGTGCTGGACTCTCTACCCATGTGAGTGGGGACTCTCAGGACTCTGTACACCACCACTTGGAATCGGGAGATCAAGGAAATGCTTCCACCACCACTGACGACATCTGATCTGGCGTTCTGTGTGGTGCACGGGTAACTTAACCCCTGACATGCTTGTTTAATTTTCTTTGATGTACGCACAATACTTAACTTATTGAATGGTTGTTTTAATATAATTTTTAATGCACTATGAGCGTTGTGCACTGTTTCTTTTGTGTATAGATCAGGCACAGTGTCTCTTATTCCTTATCGCACCATGTCATAGGTGGAGCATATTAATTCTGTATCGTCCACAAAAAAAACAAAAAAAACACACACATATATATATATATATATATATATATATATATATATATATTGTACTACTATCAAAAGGGAAGTGCAACAGAGGAAAACCTCATAAAAATAGCATTCATTTGTGCTTAAGGACAAATAGTCGATTAGAATGTGGACAGTCATGAATAAAAGAAAATAAAATGCTTATCTGGCTAGAACAAAAGTTCATGTGGATGCCGAAACCTCTGAATTGCCGCTCTCCTGTGTCCTGTAGAACAGGGGTACAAAAAATGGGAGGCGAGCCTTTTTTAGGGGGCGGGACTCACTTACCCGGCTTTAGTCCTGGCTTCAATTCACGCATCTCCGTGGCAACGTCACGTCAAATTATCCCGCGGAGTCATGATATCCCTGAGGAAGGAAGCTGAGTCTTCTGAAATGCGTAGGGTTGTCCCGCTGACCCTACTGCTGGTTTGATCCGATTGACGACCCCAACTGTTGGCTGCACTGCAACGCATCTGCTGCCACTATCTGCATGCTATCGGGCTGCTCTGTGGCGAATCTGCCACGGCCGTTCACCATCTCCAGCTGATTGCGCAACATCACTCTGCCTGTGTGTTGAGCAAGCGCTCCATTTGGTAAACATCAGCCGGTGACTAGGAGGCCACTGGCAAAGAGGAACTACGCCCCAGCTGCCCAGCCACAGACGAGAGGGGATACTCTCAGAATTATCCACTGACTGCCACTACCATTCGTCTGGTGAGTGGGCACTTCTACCAAAGTAGCAGAGGTCATAGTGGGGCTTGTCACATTATATAATATATATTTTATTGCCATGTCATTTTGTCATATGTTCTTTTTTTATATGTCCTTTTATTAAATGTTTATTAATATCTGTTCACCTGTTGTTTAGCTCAGCTATTTGTTTTCATTTGTTTTTATTTGTTTGTGTGTGCTAATTTTGTTATATCACGCAGTATTACGCTATGCATTTTGTTTGTTTTTGTTTCAAGCATGAATATTCACCTGCTGGAGCACGATCCTGGATCTGAAACACTCTTCAGTCCCGGTTGTATATATCCTTTAATTTTTTGTTTGTTATAGTATATGTTAGGCGCCATAGATATACAGTGCTGATAATGGCCCAAGCACAATAATAAAAGTACAATAACCGTCCCAGATTGAAGGATAAAACATGAGTAACTCATTCAGTAGGTATCTGTGTATTCAGTCAGTCATGGAGTCCATGATGTAGATCAACAAGCGTGCAGAATCCACCGAAGATGATGAGCAAACAAAAAAAGAAACAGGGCAGTGCACTGCCCAAAAAATAAATAAATAGGTGGAGGCTCACATTAGAAAAATAGAAAAGTTTATTGGATCATATAGACCCCTGATACAGACAACGCACCTACGCGTTTCGGGCCAACCGCCCTTTATCAAGGTGTGAATATAAATTGTTAAAACCGGGATATAAATACCTTAGAAATTCGTGACAATAGATGACATCATGCATCATCGTCCAATGAGCCTCGCGCTGCTCCGTAGTTAGAGATAGTGACAGCCCCAATTGGTTGCCAACAGTAGAACAACAAAAACTTTTAATGACCACTTAACACATAAACAACCAGTGTCTTAAGGATCGGCGAAAGCGCAGTGTCATGCGCACATTACCAGTCACGCGCACTCCTCACGGGGGCACGCATATTGGTCTAAACATCGGGCAGCAACAGGAAAATCGAGACTATTATGAAATTATGCTTACATTCCTACCACAATAAATGCCCAATATGTAAGTGAAATAAATGCCTAAACACATTAAAACCATTACAAATGTAAAACACAGTAAAAAAATAATAAAAAATGTAAAGAGGATAAATCAAAAAGAAAAAATGATTAAAAAAAAGGAAGAAGAAAAAGTGATAAATAGAAGAAGTGATATCTCAATTATAAATAATAACAGAAATTACTAGACATATTAATCATTAAATTTAAATAAGCATAATTAAAAAACAAACAATATTATGATAACTGAATATAATTAATGATTACCCTCCATTGAAATAAATACTGTGTGTACAAGTAAAGTACCAAGGGAATCAATATATAGTTAACTATCCATGTCCATAATAGGAGAATACCTAATAGTGTAACATAATGTCCACTCTTGGGAAAACTCAAGATGATTATATATAGACACGGATAAGTCAAATATAGGAATGGGAGTATTACCAACTGAGTTCATGGAAATATAGAAAGGATCAATATCCATATGATAATAATATATTGGATAGCTCATATGGATATGCGAGAAATTGGACTGTACCATTTAATGTGATATAATCTAGAACATGGGTTGGTACTTTTCAATGTAGCCACAAGTGTGGCGAATTAGAAGTGAAAATAGCCACACCATGTAAAAATTGAGGTATTATGTTACGCATGTGACAATTTTAAACACACACTGTTTGAACAACTTTCTAAATTCTCAGGCCCGTTCTATAGTGTGTGCGCGCGTGCCTGTGCAAACGCGCGTGCACATGACACATGCTTTTTGTGTGTATGCTGTGAGCGAGTGAGGTTATGTGTGTGTACACTGGCGACACACTTTATTCGAGCTTGGCTAGTCCCACGAATTCGGGTATACCCGGGTGTATTGAGGTTTGTGACTGTTTTCTGCCCGAGTGCATTGGGTTATTTTCCAGGCAGGGATTGAAGCATTTTATTCCCGCTGGCTGCAATACTGCACAGTATATATATATATACTGCATTACAATTCATGAATTTATGCCAACTGGTAGACACGCGAAGCATTGCAGCCTATTAAATCCTAATCATTATCATTTAACAGATCAGCCGCCCGTCAGCCAGGCATGAACCCAGGCTGGGAAGGCAAACGCAACGGGGCTTGTCAGGGGTGAGGAGCGGCGCATTCCAGGTATCTGCCAGGTACATACTGGGTATTTGCTCGAATACAGTGTGTCGCAGCAGTATATCCAGGGTGGGCAACCCTGTCGCCATTCGCCACTTGTGGCGAATTGGCACTGAAACTGTGGCGAACAGGGCCGCCGGGAATTCCTGTGCGCCCACCCCCCCCTTTCTCCTCCCCTGGTATGGAAGGAGCACGCTCCAGCAATGACGCGCTCCCCTCCCTCACCCACAGCCGCTCTAGCACATGCGTGCCGCGCGTGCCTGCTCCAGCACGTGACGCGCGCTCCCTCCCCTCCGAGCCGGTTTCAGAAGATGACTCACTGCCGTGCTCCCCTCTGAGCCGGCTCCAGCTGAAGTTGACACGCTGCTGCGCTTACCTCTCCCCCCACTCCCCCTCCCACCTCCACTGCCTCCATCGTCTCTGTGCCGTGATCTGGTAGGAATGGGGGGGGGCTGATGATGAGGGGGACTGCTGAAAATGTCTGGGGGGAGTACAAGGAGTCTGGGGGCAGGACAAGGGTGCTGGGGGAGGACATGGGTCTGGGGCCGGACAAGGGTCCTGGGGAAGGACAAGGGTCTGGGGCAGGACAAGGGTGCTGTGGGAGAACAAGAGTGCTGGGGGAGATCAAGGGTGTTGGGGGGAGGACAAGAGTCTGGGGGCAGGACAAGGGTGCTGGGGAAGGACAAGGGGCAGGACAAGGGTGCAGGGGGAGAACAAGAGTGCTGGGGGAGATCAAGGGTGCTGGGGGCAGGACAAGGGAGCTGGGGGCAGGACGAGGGTGCTTGGGGCAGAACACGGGTGCTGGGGGAGAACAAGGGTCCTGGGGGGTCTTAAAGACCACATTGGGGCTGGCCTGTAGACCTGGTCCCAAAATGGGATCCAAGCGCAAGGTGTCCCAGTGTTTTTTTTAATAATTTGCTTAGCCTGCTTGCTGAATTGAGTAATAAACAGAGAACCGCTGAAGAGAAGAAACCTTCTTGTGTTTTCTAACAAGTAACATATCTCCGTCCATATCATTCACCTCAGGAATCTTTCATAAAGATCTCTGGACTGTTTTTGGAAATCGTCTTTGCTCGAGCAGTTTCTTTTTGCTCTCATAAATTGTCCCTTTGGTATTCCTTTAATGGGGGTCCATATATATATATATATATATATATATTGTGACATAGTCCAAAGATGTTAGGCAGCTTTCTGCCCCATTTTAGAGCAGAAAGTGCAGGAATAGTTAAAAATGATCCGTTCCACATCTTCCCATTAACTCGGGCAGCTGGATGGAAAATCCAGACCACAGATTACAATGGCTCTAGTTCTCCCTCCCCTGCTCTTCTAATCACATGCACAGGTACTTAGAGCAGAGAGGTTTTGCATTTCACTCTCTCTCCTTAGAGCCTGGAGGCTGGGGGTATCGCGGCTCCCCTGTTTCCAGTGTCGGGGTTGACGGCCCCTCCACGTATCACAGTACCAGAGGATTTGCCTGGACACCACAAACAGATAAGACAAAACAAATGATTACTGCTGTTGCTAAAAGACTGTGCTGTATCTTGTGACCCTAAATGAGAGAGCATTGTTTTAAGCTGGGGAACCAGTTTAGTTGGCCAGCAGCTGTTAGAGAGACTGATTCTGATGTGTAGTTAGATCCCTGAAAGGGATAGGTTTTTGCTTATATGATTTTGGTTTTATTTCTTCAAATAACAGTGTGGGAAATATTGTAACACTGAAATATGTGAACTGCTGAATGAAAGTATCTGAGTACCTCTAACCTTCACATGTTAAAGCTGCAGTACCTTACTTGGATGAAAATAAAGCAGGCAGAAGCCTGAGTTAAGCAGCATAATACTTTGCATGATCCTGTTTGTTGTATAATTAACCCTAGAAGACTGTGTCGGGAAGAACCCAGACAGACGTCAGCACTACAAAAGAGGGGCGTTTGTCACATATGGTGGAGAATGCGGGTCGACACTAAAAAGTCTGTGGGTTTGCAAATAAATGCGGGGGTTTAAAATGGCCGCCCAGCTGAACTAAAGTACAGATGCTATGAGTGAAGTCTGTCCCACTGTGTATATCAGTTGTGCTTCTAGCATACACAGAGAATGTGCGAAGTGTGGATGCAATAGCACCCTGAACCCAAACAGAAAACCAAAATGTTTTGCTGAAGAAGAAAAAAAAAAAAAAAATTGCATCTAGCAAGTGCTGTTTGTAAAGCTTATGCCTTTTGCTGAAGTGAGTGAATTTGCAGCTAGCAAGTGCTGTATGCAAGTTGCTGAAGTGAGTGAAATTGCAGCTAGCAAATTGTCCCTGCCGGGCTTCTAAAATGGCCGACGTGAAATGTTTGTTTTGTAATGTACATAATCATGAAAAACAGTGTCCCTTCAGGCCATACGATGATGATGATGATGATGATGATGATGATGACGACTCGTATGTGGCCCCTGGAGGAGAGCCGTACCCACAGATGAATTTAGTATGCTGGGCCTGTCATAAAGTAGGTCACATGGAAGATGTGTGCCCCAAAATTTTCAAAGACAAACAGCTGCAAAAGCAAGCAACGCCCTATGAGTGCAAGCAAGATGTGGAAGCTGATACCAGTGAGCGTATGCCCAGTACCACTGATATCTCTGGAGTTAATAAAGCAAAAAGAAAGAAGAAAAAGAAAACTGTTCCTCAAGTCACAGGGGAAGTGACCGAGCCACTTGAACCTGCGCTGTCAGGACATGCGTCAGAAAGGCGCCGAGATGTGCTGCAGACCGGAGTGACCGGCAGAATTGTCACGGGAACAGTGGCAAAGGAAAGGAGGAGCAAAGGGAAGCTGAATCCTTGAACCAGGATAAAGAGGCTTTGGTTTCTGCACTCCAAGCTGCCCGCCATGATTATGAAGTCCTGCGGCAGGGATTGATGAAGGAGCGAGAATGTTGGAAGAAAGAGCAAGAATCTAACAATAAGGGGCGAGAATGTTGGAACAAGGAGCGAGAAGCGAACGCCGAGTTACAGAGGTGTATGCTTCCAGCTTTACAAGAGCACGAGGCTTTGAAGAAAACAGAGTCTCTCTTACGGAGTGAGCTGGAAGAGGTGACGACTAATCTGGAAAAGGCCAACACCGTAATTGCCACCATGGATGAAAAACAGATTAAGTCTGACAAATTGATTGCTATCCTAAAACAGAAATACGGGAAGGCTCTACAAGAGGTTCATGCGCTCAGCACAGAGGTGCAACACTTACACCTGGAGGGCCACGGTCTGAACACAGAGCTGGGAATGTTGAAGCAAAACCATGAGAATGCCCAAAGTGAGTTAGAGACTGTAAAGCAAGAAAATGAGACTCTGAAATTGGAAAATTCAGATTTGACTGACCAAGCAGAAAAAGTAAAGAAACAGTTGACTCAGGAAAAATTAGAAGTGCAGGAAGCACTGATGCACACTCAGAGCCAGCACCAGGAAGAAATGGACGCTCTGAGAACAGAATTGCGACATGTATGCACAAAACAGAATTCTCTCGTGGAGGAACTTAACATTTTGAAAAAGGAGAAAAGCATTAGAATAATTCAGAAGCACTGCAAAGCTCTTGTCCAAGGAAGAAGGGAAAGAGAAAATTATCGGCGTAAACGCGCCGCAACTATCATCCTACAGGCTGACTACAGAGGGATGAAAATTCGTCGGTTCAATCACCAGAATAAAGCAGCCTGTGTTCTTCAATCATTCTACCGTGCCCGCATGGTACGAAACAGGTTCCTCATTATGAAAGGAGCAACTATAAAAATCCAGTCTCTGACTAGGATGACACAGAACAGGATTCGCTATCAAACCCTGAGAAATGCGTCACTGGTTATCCAGCGGTACTTCCGCCTGAATAAATGTAGACCTCAGGAAAGAGAGGTCCAAGACTACATGCCTGCCGGCTGCAAAGGTAAAATACCACAGGGTACAGCCGGAGTTAGTGAGAGCCCCATCAAGGTGAAGGTGCTCCAGGTAATCAGTGCTTCATCTTCTAAGTACCATAAAGGTTCAAAGGTCGCAAATCAAAAGCGACGAAGGTCAACGCTGGCCTTGAATTTTTCCGGATCTCGCCACTCTGGGCCACAATATAAAGACAAAGACTATCCGGCCCCAGAGTTCCGTCAGAAGCTAAAGAAACAGTCCAGTCATTTGCAGTTTGCAGCGGCCTATGAAATAAAGTCAGGAAATGTAATGGACTGGAAGTCAAAGAAAAAAAAAAATGTGTTTGGGGAATTGACCGATATTTTTTTTTTTGTTATTACACGTGTGGACTATGTCACGGACACTTAACTATGCAAATAAGCTATTGTAGTTAAGGTATATTAGGCCTCTAGAATAAGCATTTTGTCAATGTTACAGTATTATATTGGTTCTCTGTGTTGAAAATGTAGCTAAACTACAAATTAATATACAGGGTTGATGGCCCTTTCGGTTGGTAAATATATAATGAGGTTCATATTCTACAGTAGAAAAACCCAGGGAGATAATAGAAATTGTTTGGTTTTGTGAATATATATATCATATCCTGGGTTGTAAGAATGTGTGCTTGACACTTATTTTTCAAAATAGTTCCCTAATAGAGAGCAACAAAATATGTTTGCCAAGTATAGTCTCTTATGACGAAACCTATTGTCCATAATTGCCGTGGAAAAAGTTCATATTCGTGTCATGTGAATACTTAATGTTGTACTGAGGAGTTAGCTCAAGTATTTCAGGTAGGACGCTCACCCCAGTGAGGTCCATGGCCGCTCACCCCAGTAGGTGTGAGCTGGGGAGGGGGATATGTGACATAGTCCAAAGATGTTAGGCAGCTTTCTGCCCCATTTTAGAGCAGAAAGTGCAGGAATAGTTAAAAATGATCCGTTCCACATCTTCCCATTAACTCGGGCAGCTGGATGGAAAATCCAGACCACAGATTACAATGGCTCTAGTTCTCCCTCACCTGCTCTTCTAATCACATGCACAGGTATTTAGAGCAGAGGGGTTTTGCATTTCACTCTCTCTCCTTAGAGCCTGGAGGCTGGGGGTATCGCGGCTCCCCTGTTTCCAGTGTCGGGGTTGACGGCCCCTCCACGTATCACAGTACCAGAGGATTTGCCTGGACACCACAAACAGATAAGACAAAACAAATGATTACTGCTGTTGCTAAAAGACTGTGCTGTATCTTGTGACCCTAAATGAGAGAGCATTGTTTTAAGCTGGGGAACCAGTTTAGTTGGCCAGCAGCTGTTAGAGAGACTGATTCTGATGTGTAGTTAGATCCCTGAAAGGGATAGGTTTTTGCTTATATGATTTTGGTTTTATTTCTTGAAATAACAGTGTGGGAAATATTGTAACACTGAAATATGTGAACTGCTGAATGAAAGTATCTGAGTACCTCTAACCTTCACATGTTAAAGCTGCAGTACCTTACTTGGATGAAAATAAAGCAGGCAGAAGCCTGAGTTAAGCAGCATAATACTTTGCATGATCCTGTTTGTTGTATAATTAACCCTAGAAGACTGTGTCGGGAAGAACCCAGACAGACGTCAGCACTACAAAAGAGGGGCGTTTGTCACAATATATATATATATATATATATATATATATATATATATATATACAAATACAACTGTATGCTCATCTGCATGTCTTAGGCAGGTCTGCAACCCCGCCTTTCCCCATTATCACCCAGCATACAGCACTTCCACTGCAGCAAGGGATTCTGGGAAATGACATGCAAATGAGCATATATATATATATATATATATATATATATATATATATATATATATATATATATATATATATAGTTATAGTTATATATACAGCTTACCTGGCATCTGCAGCTCTCTCCTCTCCAGGCTGACCGACATGCATGGCGCACATCTCCAGGGTTTTTTTTTAACATTCAACGCTTTATTGCTAACAGACACACCCACACACACATCCCCCCAACACTAATAATTTTAGCATACCATGCAGGAATCGAACCCATGACTCTTCATATATATTTATGAGATAGATAGATATAGATAGATAGATAGATAGATAGATAGATAGATAGATAGATAGATAGATATAGTTATATATACAACAAAAGACAGGGGTGCCCAATGCTACATCCAATTGACAAAACATATATGGTAATAAGTATAAAGTACAAATACTTCAATAATAATATTTTCTTAGTTTTTTAGTTAAACCCTTTGGCCAATGCGACATAAGCCTGCATACCAACGTCAAGGTCTAACCAAATTTGAGGTCCTAACACTAAACTGTGAACCTTTTCTTTTACCCCTGTATGAGGGGAAACAACCTCAGTGGGTCTTGTCCATACAGCAAAATGAGAGAACCTCCCAAGTTAAAAAGTTGGGGAGGGGTGAGCTCTGGGAGGAGGGGCCACCTACCTCCAAACAACTGTTGCCAGTTAGAAATTAAATTAACACACACAATCCCAGTAAGCTCAAACTCCAAAACCCACCACATCTCCCGTTTTGCTGCATGGACAAGACCCACTGAGGCTGTTTCCCCTCATACAGAGGTAAAAGGAAAAGTGCACAGTTTAGTGCTAGGACCTGCAAATTTGGTTATACCTTGACGTTGGTATGCAGGCTTATGTTGCTTTGGCCAAAGGGTTTAACTAAATAATTAAAACCAGAGACAGAACATGAAACACAGACAGAGCTCAGTGCACATCCAATGACACCTATACACGGTACAGTGCCTAAATATATATATATATTTATTGATTAAAATAGTCTTTTCGTTTAACTCTTTGGCCAAAGTGTTGTAAGCCCTTGAGCCCCTACACGGCAGACCACATCTCAAGGGTACCTAACACTAATATAAATTCTTAATAACCTGTACATTACCAGAAAGAATGATTTATAATAAATCTGTCAAAATTAGTTGCATAGTTCTAAGTCTGATTGAAGCTCTTATTAACCTGTACATTACCAGGAAAAGAACTCTGTATTAGATTTGTCGCAATCATACTGTAAGCAAGTTCCCCTGAGAGTGGGAAATGCAATGGAGTGAGCTTTTAACCATGTAAAAGTGGGAGGGGTGAGCTTCAAACAAGGGAGGAGGAGCCACCCTCCAAATCAGCCATGACCAGCTGAACAAGAATTGTAAAACATACAGAACACCTACAAGCTCATATTGAACCCCCAAAATAATCACAATATATATATATATATATATATACTAGCTGATATACCCGACGTTGCCCGGGCGTGGAAGGGCAGGGGGCATGGAGTGGAAGGGGGGGGGGGCAAAGGGCAGGGAGGGGGGGCAAAGGGAAGGGAGGGGGGGGCAAAGGCAGGGGGGCAAAGGGCAGGGAGGGGGGGGGCAAAGGGCAGGGAGGGGGGGTCAAAGGGCAGGGAGGGGGGGCAAAGGGCAGGGGGGGCAAAGGGCAGGGAGGGCAAAGGGCAGGGAGGGGGGGACTCAATCCCCCACACACACACACACAATCCCACACACACACACACACAATCCCCCCCCCACACACACACACACAATCCCCCCACACACACACACACAATCCCCCCCCCACACACACACAATCCCCCCCACACACAATCACACAATCCCCACACTCAATCCCCCCCACACACAATCCCCCCACACACACACACTTCCCACACACACACACACACACTCAATAACCCCCCCCACACACACACACTCAATCCCCCCCACCCCCCACACACACACTCAATCCCCCCCACCCCCCACACACACACTCAATCCCCCCACACACACACTCAATCACTCCCCCCCCCCACCACCACCACCAACACACACACACACACTTAATCAGTCCACAATTTCACCTGGGGGGGCGACATGCTCCGATCCCCCAACCAACCATGCTGCTGAAAACGGGAAGCAGACAGGAAGAGAAGGAGGGCTTGTCTGTGTGAAGAGAGAAGCCCCGCCCCCTCTGCAAGACACAGACATAGAAGCAGCAGCACGGTTCTTCTGGCCCCGCCCCCTCTGCAAGACACAGACATAGAAGCAGCAGCACGGATCTTCTGGCCCCGCCCCCTCTGCAAGACACAGACATAGAAGCAGCAGCACGGATCTTCTGGCCCCGCCCCGTCTGCAAGACACAGACATAGAATCAGCAGCACGGAGCGCCCCCAGGTTTTCCTGCCAGCTGCTCGCGCCCCCCTTACATAATCGTGCGCCCCCCAAGGGGGCGCGCCCCTAGCTAATGTATGTAACAGCCCCCCTACTGTGTGAGATTTCCCCTAGGGACACCGGACATCCAGACAGGCATACAGTGCTTTCACTAATATAGTATAAGATATATATATATATATATATATATATATATATATATATATATATATATATATATATATATATATATATATATATATATATATATATATGTATATATATATATATATATATATATATATATATATATATATATATATATGTTGTGGTTATTTTGGGGATTCAATATGAGCTTGTAGGTGTCCTGTATGTTTAACTAAATATACCAAGAAAATATTATTATTGAAGTATTTGTACCTTATACTTATTACCATATACACTACCGACACACTTTATTAAAGTGTGGCCGGTTCCGCAAGCCGGGAGATTTCCCGGCTTGCTAGTGGCCGCCCCTCGGCGTGCCGCGCGTCACCGACGCACGGTCACGCGTCATCGGGAGCCTGCGCCCCCTGCACGCGCGTCCAGGGCTCCCCGAGGGAGCCCTGGTGTCCCGCGATCGCGGGACGGCGGCAGGGGGTTCCGGGGGACCCGGCGGACCCGGCAGCGGTAGGGAGAGCGCCCCGATCGGAGGGCGCTCTTCCGCTGCTTCGGCGCGCGCCCGGCACCCTCCGGCGCGCGCCAGGATACTGCTGCTTCCAAGAACGGGCAAATGCTCGAATAAACTTGGCCGCAGCAGTATGTTTTGTCAATTGAATGTAGCATTGGGCTGTCTTTTGTTGTATACATTTGCCACGCTCAGTTGCACTCCTTTTGACACACATACATACATATATATATATATATATATATAAGAAAAAAGATGCGTATTTCAAAAGCGCCAGAAGGTAAAAGGATATATTTCACACCAGTTGAAAGGCCAGGATAAGGCTCCGGACAGATGGGTTATACTTGAAAGAAATAAAAATAAAAACACAATACATAGCGTAATACTGTATGATAAAAAGACAAACAACATATAATACACACACCATATAAGACTAATGACTATCAGCTGAGATCAAGAGGTAAAGGATTAATTAAAAAACATTTAATAAAACATATACTAAAACAATGGACATATGAAAAATAAAAAATATATAAAAAATATTGGAAGGACAAATGAATTAAGGACCAGCACACTGCAGCAACAGGTGGACTGCCCACTCACCGGACAGAAGATTTAAACAGACAGTGGATAATTTCGAGAGTATCCCCTCTCTGCTGCTCACACAGCCACTGCACCGGATCAGATCTGTAGGTGGGGAGTTCCACACGCCAGCCGGCGTGTGTGCGTGTAGCCTCTCTCAACACTCAATGGAAGCCGTGTGTGTGATGTGGTGGGTTTTGGAGTTTGAGCTTACTGGGAATGTGTGTGTTAATATATTTATATATATTTATTATATATCACATATATTTGTAGCAGGCATTACAGTAGCATTTACATTAAATGTCAGTGACCGCATTCTCACAAGCTCTGTCAGAGGGTTAATGCTACGTACTCAATAACAATAGTCAGCAATTTTGAAAAAGTGTGTAATTTTATTGATATACAGTAATAAGATTACTTTCAACCTGATTTTCTCTTGACATTTGCCATTACCAAGCACACAATTTATCCCAGTGCAATAAGGTTGGCAAGACATATTTATTACTCTAAATTCTCAATGTGCTTTCTAGCTGCAAAGAAAACAAGAAAACAAAAACACATGACCCGGGGGCTCAAATTTCATGACTGATTGTGGCACATTTAATTTCCAAAAATTTAATTTTACACTTGAAAAAAAAAATACTAATTGATTGTTGAATGGTATAAAGCTGCAAAACACTGTGGTCCATATTTACCATACTAGCAATCTTCTACCAGTCCATAATACATCTTTCAGCCCCAGAAAGCACCTGGAAGCCCATTGATATGAAGGGCTGTAAAGTGTCTTCCAGCTCATAAATGTGTAAGGGTCCGGGAGTCACGCCCTCGGCGTGCTCCCCATTCACCTGCAGCTCCGCCGGGTCCCCCCGCGGCACGCAGGTAGCCTCTCTCCAGAATGCCGATCGTAGCTCCACGTGGGCGCGCGCGCACGCCAAGGCTCTTCTTCTACTGTTGGGCCGGCGGGTATGCCCGGTCACGCGCTCGCAAGCGCAGCTACACGAAGGCGCGGCCACACGGAGACGCACCAACCCCTTAAAGGCACAGCACCTCAAACTATTGCTGCAACCAAATGCAGCCTTACTACTGGGCTTTATGGCTCCTCCCCTGGGACTCATGCTGGACCTATCCCTGCAGTAGCCTGGCCCTTCCACACACCCCCACCTTGCTGCGCTGCCATTGGTCCCTCTCTCCTATATATACCCTACAGTGTCACTGACTCGTTGGCTGAGCATAGAACCAGTTGTTCTCATCACTCTCTGCCCCCCTAGTCCTGTCTTGTCCTGTCTTGTTTTGCAGTCTTCCCCGTGTACCGAACCGGCTTCCCCTACGACTATCCGCACCTCTGGCATCCCGAACTTGGCGTACGGCAATACGACTCTCCGCACCTCTGGCACCCCGAACCCGGCAAACGGTAAACGATTACATCCCTCTCTCTAACCCCGGACTTGGTGAACAGCACCCTCTACCATCCGTACCTCTCCTGCCCCGACTCGGACTCCCGGACCACTCTACTCTCAAGACATGCCCTCGTGGCTGTGGGTGGCGTTATATCCTATCCCACCTCAGCACCACGGTCCCGCCTCGTTTGTGGTGAGCTCGTCCTGACATTATGCTCAGCCCTACAAACATGGACCCCGCTGAGGTGGAGCGTACTTTAAATTCCCACACGAATCTCTTCACCAGGCTAGAGACTTATCTGGAACAAGCTGATAGGTGGATGGATATGTTTCAGCAGAGCCTTCATTCCCTTACCGTTCAAGTCTGAGCTTCCAGTCAGGAACCTTCACCCATAGCCGCCGCAACAGCCTTTCCAGCACCTCCGTTTGCTTTGGAACCCCGTATTCCTGCTCCCAAATGCTATGCTGGGGATCCCCAAGGATGTAGGGGTTTCCTTAATCAATGTTTCATCCAATTCCGACTCTCGCCCTCTCATTTTGTCTCTTCCATTTCTAAGGTCGGCTATATCGTGGCTCTTCTCACCAATGAGGCGCTGGCCTGGGCTTCTCCCATCTGGGAACAACAAGGGCCCATCACACAGGACATCGACCTCTTCGCCCATGAGTTCCGAAGAGTCTTCGACACCCATTCATGGCAATTAACGGCAGCTTCTTCTCTTCACCACATAACCCAGGCAGATCGTCCCATCGCCCGGTACGCGGTGGAGTTCCGCACTCTTGATGCTGAGACGGGATGGAACAATGAAGCACTATCTTCAGCGTTTTGGCAAGGCCTGTCAGAATCCCTAAAGGATGAGCTCGCGGCGCGGGAACGTCCCACTGACCTAGAGGATTTGATCGGTCTGTGCGTTCGGGTGGATCAGTGTCTGCAGGAGCGGAAGACTGAACGTTCTCGTTACCGTCAACGGGTTTCAAGGCCTCTTGCTCCATCGTTCGTGCCTCCCACACCCCCATCTTGGGACATCCCGGAACCAATGCAGTTCGGAGGTAATAAGCTGTCTTCTGCCGAGAAGTACCGCCGGCGCAATGCCGGTCTCTGCATGTACTGTTGCAATTCTGGTCACTTAGTACTCCAGTGTCCACACAAGCTGGGAAACGCCAACTCCCAATGAGAGCCCGGAGAGTCTCGTTGGGAATACTGTCTCTCTCTCCCATCATCAAAGACCTCCTTCCCACCAGGATACTGTTGCCAGTAACACTATCTGGAGAGGGGTTTCATACTCAAGCACGGGCGTTCATAGACTCCGGTTCTGCAGGAAATTTCATCGATCAAGCCTTTGCTAGACAGAACAATATTCAATTTATCAGTAAGAGGACGCCGGTGGGTCTGGAGGCCATTGACGGTCAACCCCTACAGCCAGCATTCATCACGCTACAGATGGTGCCTCTTCTACTGCAGTTCGTCGACGTTCATACGGAGATCATTACCCTCGATGTTATCCACACTCCCTCCGCTGAGTTGATTTTGGGTCTTCCTTGGCTCCAAATCCATAATCCTTGCATCGACTGGACGGATCAGGAACCCATCCAGTGGGCTGCTTCATGTGCCAAGTCCTGTACTAGGATATTCCAGAAGGTTGGTGGGTTGTGTACCCTGCCAGAGAAGGTTGACTCCTTGCCTTCTGTGTATTTGGAATTCCGCGATGTGTTCGACAAAGCACGATCCGAGGTTCTACCTCCGCACCGACCTTTTGACTGCCCGATTGACCTGCTGCCCGGGGCAGCTCTTCCCAGGGGACGATCCTACCCACTCTCTCTCCCAGAGACTAAAGCCATGAACACTTACATTGCAGAGAATTTAGAGAGGGGTTTCATCCGAAAATCTTCCTCCCCAGTCGGAGCAGGCTTCTTTTTCGTAAAAAAGAAGGACGGTTCTCTTCGTCCATGCATCGATTACCGGGGTTTGAATAACATCACGCGCAAGAGCCGCTACCCGCTGCCCTTAATATCGGAACTCTTCGACCGCCTTCAGGGAGCTACTACTTTTTCTAAGCTGGATCTAAGAGGCGCCTACAATCTAGTAAGGATACGTGAGGGGGACGAGTGGAAGACTGCTTTTAACACCCATGTTGGCCACTATGAATACCTGGTCATGCCGTTTGGTCTGTGCAACGCACCAGCAGTCTTTCAGGATTTTGTCAATGATATTTTCCGGGACATTCTTAACAAATTCCTTATCGTCTACTTAGATGACATCCTAATCTTTTCTAAATCCAACCAAGAACACATCAAACACGTTCAACAGGTGCTCTTACGCCTCCGGGAGAACCATCTCTTTGCGAAATTGGAGAAATGCCAGTTCCATCTGACGTCCGTGGCATTTCTGGGATACATTATCTCTGACACCGGCTTCAATATGGATCCAGAGAAACTTAAGGCCATTTTGGACTGGCCCCGTCCGACCACCCTTAAAGCCGTGCAACGCTTACTAGGTTTTGCAAACTATTATCGGCGCTTCATTCGCAATTTTTCTTCTACGGTATCTCCCATCACTGCTCTAACCAAGAAAGGTGCAGATCCCTCATCATAGTCCGAAACCGCCATACGGGCATTTAATCTTCTAAAAAAGGCTTTTGTGTCTGCCCCTATCCTCACCCACCCAGACCCTAAACTTCCATTTACTCTGGAAGTGGATGCCTCTGACATCGGGGCTGGTGCTGTCCTGTCCCAAAGGACTTCTCCCTTAGCCAGGTTACACCCATGTGCCTTCTTTACGAAGAGATTCTCTTCTGCAGAACGGAATTACGATGTCGGTAACCGGGAGCTCTTGGCAATCAAGTTGGCATTAGAAGAATGGAGACACCTCTTAGAAGGCACGGAGACACCCATAACCATACTCACAGACCATAAGAACCTCCTCTTCTTAGAAGGGGCACGTCGTTTGAGCGCTCGACAAGCCCGCTGGGCACTATTCTTTTCGCGGTTCAATTACCTCATCTCCTTCATTCCTGGCTCCAAAAACTTGAAGGCGGATGCCCTGTCTCGACAGTTCCTTGCAGAGAATAGGTCTGAAGAGCAGCTAGAGACGATAATTCCCTCTAAATTTATTGTGTCCGCCAACTCCTTTGATATCATGGACAAGATTCGATCCGAGCAATCTCGGGCTCCGATGGGGTTCAAGGTCCCAGAGGGAAGACTCTACACGGCACCCCAACATCGCAAGAGAGTCCTCGAGTGGTGCCATTCCTCTAAATCAGCAGGACATCCAGGGATACGGAAAACCAATAACCTTGTTCAGCGTACCTTCTGGTGGCCAGAGAGGGCTAAGGATGTGGAGGAGATTGTAAAGGCATGTGGCACATGCGCTCGCAACAAAGTACCCCTGGTCAGACCAGCAGGTCTTCTCCTTCCTTTACCCATTCCAGACCGGCCTTGGAACCATATTTCTATGGATTTCATCGTAGAACTTCAAACCTCCAAAGGGATGAATACTATTCTTGTGATAATTGATTGGTTTTCCAAACAAACGCACCTTGTTCCCTTGAGGGGTCTTCCGAATTCCTCCAGGCTTGCGGATGTTTTTGTCCACGAGATCTTTCGTCTCCATGGAGTGCCCTCAACCATCGTTTCTGACCGAGGGTCTCAATTCGTGTCAAGATTTTGGCGTGCCTTTTCTCAAAAATTGGGCATTTCATTGCAATTCTCCTCTGGATACCACCCACAGACCAATGGGCAGACGGAGAGGGCCAACCAAAACCTGGAACAATACCTTCGATGTTTTATAACCGATACACAGGATGACTGGGTGGATCTGCTTCCTTGGGCCGAGTTTACTCTCAACTCCCTTCGTAATGACTCAACTCAAGAATCTCCCTTCTTTATAAATTGTGGTTTTCATCCTTCTCGCTTACCCTTCTCCCCCTATCCTCAGGAGTACCAGTGGTTGACAAGCGTATCTCCCGGCTGGAAGACTTATGGAAGAGGATTCAGGAGAACTTAAAGGTGGCCACAGGGAGACAGAAACTCCAGGCAGACCACCTTCGATGCCAGGTTCCGGAGTTCGCTCCAGGAGACAGGGTATGGCTTTCTTCCAGGAATATACGACTAAAGGTTCCTACTATGAAGCTGGCACCCAAGTTCCTTGGTCCCTTTCCCGTGGTCAGGAGGATTAATCCTGTGGCTTATCGTCTGCGTCTTCCACCCTCAATGAGGATTCCTTCGGTCTTTCATGTATCTTTGCTAAAACCAGCATTTCAGAGTCCTCGCTTTTCCAAGACCACTTCTCCTCCACTCCCTTTGCTGATCCAAGGCCAACAAGAGTACGAGGTCCAGTTTATCCTGGTTCTAGGATCTCCAGAGGAGGAGTACAGTACCTGGTCCACTGGAGGGGGTTCGGACCTGAGGAACGCTCGTGGGTTCCCCACCGAGATCTCCACACTCCTCGACTCGTCCAGGCTTTCCACCGTAGGAATCCCTCCAAGCCATATCATGGATGCCCGGAGTTCGCCCCTGAAGGGGGGGGTACTGTAGGGGTCTGGGAGTCACGCCGCCCTCGGCATGCTCCCCACTCACCTGCAGCTTCCGCCGGGTCCCCCCGAGGCATGCAGGCAGCCTCTCTCCAGAATGCCGATTGTACCTCCACGTGGGCGTGCGCACACGCCAAGGCTCTTCTTCTACTGTTGGGCCAGCGGGTATGCCCGGTCACGCGCTCGCAAGCGCAGCTACACGGAGGCGCGGCCACACGGAGGCGCACCAACCCCTTAAAGGCACAGCACCTCAAACTATTGCTGCAACCAAATGCAGCCTTACTACTGGGCTTTATGGCTCCTCCCCTGGGACTCATACTGGACCTATCCCTGCCATAGCCTGGCCCTTCCACACACCCCCACCTTGCTGCACTGCCATTGGTCCCTCTCTCCTATATATACCCTACAGTGTCACTGACTCGTTGGCTGAGCATAGAACAGTTGTTCTCATCACTCTCTGCCCCCCTAGTCCTGTCTTGTCCTATCTTGTTTTGCAGTCTTCCCTGTGTACCGAACCGGCTTCCCCTACGACTATCCGCACCTCTGGCATCCCGAACTTGGCGTACGGCAATACGACTCTCCGCACCTCTGGCACCCCGAACCCGGCAAACGGTAAATGATTACGTCCCTCTCTCTAACCCCGGACTTGGCGAACAGCACCCTCTACCATCCGTACCTCTCCTGCCCCGACTCGGACTCCCAGACCACTCTACTCTCAAGACGTGCCCTCGTGACTGTGGGTGGCATTATATCCTATCCCACCTCAGCACCGCGGTCCCGCCTCGTTTGTGGTGAGCTCGTCCTGACAAAATGTGCATCAGTGCAGATAACTGCATAGTAAATATGACCCTGAATGCTTTTTTTCTGCAAATATGTTGCACATTTGAAGACCTACTGCATGTTAACCTGACTTGATGTCTTCCCATAATTGTAACCCTGTTTCCCCTATCCAATCTCACATAGGGTCTCCTAAGGGAAATAGCACTCTGGTTACATCGCTCTTGTTGCTGCATACCTGCTGGTAACAGGGGGCCCTGTGTCTCCCACGATGACATTGGGGATAACAGGACAGGCTTCTGGGGTTGTGCCCGAATTCTTCTTGCTGATGCAGCACCTCCATCTAGTGCAGCCTCCAGGGGTATGGGGTGAAGTATCTGCAAAAGAGTTATATTACCCTTCTCCCAATATACTCCACTCTCAGGCAGGAGGTATAGGTAAAAGCAGATGGTCTTTATTGTGGTTCTGTATTCAGCAGAAGTCTCTATCCACACAGCAGAGAGAAGGTTTTCACCCTCAGGATGTCCCTGAACTCACTACTGATCAAGAGCCTCAAGAGTGGTTCCTGCTCTTCCCCTACTCTCTTTTAGAGTAGGAGGTATGAGATTACCGCAGACTCCCCTAGGGGAGACCACAAGCCTACCAGAGCCCTGGCAGCTTAGCACGTGTACCCGGTCTCTCTCAAGGTAGTGACCAACTGACTAAATTGGAGGAACAACACCGTAAGCAGCTCCAACAGGCACCACCCCTATGTCTCATGAGTGGACGCAGGGCCTGTTGACACTGCCTTCACTGAATCACTGCACTGCAGGAGGTGGGCGAAACCCAGAATTACTCCTGGCAAACCTGCCCTTACCAGGGATTATTGCACAGGAGAAGGACCGAATAATAGCCCAAACCTACCAGGGCTATATAATATTACAGTAACTTCAATTGTTGTTTAAGAAAAAAAAAAAAAAAGCCGATTTTGGGCTAAGATTTTGTCTTTACTTTGTGAAGCAGAAAGTAGATGTTATACCAATAATGTTGGGTATTCAAATTGGTAAACACTTTTGAATGTACAATGTACTGCAAAGGTTAAAAGCACTTCAACGCATACTGCATGTACATAACCCAAAGTAGCTGTACTAGCTTGTATTACATTTTTCAGATATAAAGATTATGGCATGAACACGTAAAAATTAGCTCATAAAGTTCAGCACATTTAACATCAGCATACAGTATAGTCATGGCATTTTAACTTGGGTATCAGATGTATGCTGCACACGAAGGACACTGAGCATACTGTAACACTAGCACATCTTCCACTTAATAAAGCCACAAAGAGCACCATTTTTAGTCCTAAGAGGTAGCTCCTGCTCATTGTGCTGTTATTGTCACAATCGTACATTTTGTATCAAAATGAAATAATTATTTTATTTAATGCAGCAAGTGCTGAGAGTTATTAAGCTTTTGTTCCTGTAATAATGCAAAACTAGTTAAGAAACCAATTTTGTGCCATGATCTCATTGAATGTGATATTCATTTAGGAAATATAAAACATTTCTTCATCTGTATACATTTAGTTTAGAACAAAGGCTTGATTTAATGTCAAATAGAAAAATAATTGTAGCGTAATAGAATTGGAAACGGCAATAATTAAATTATTTACAACGAGCATAATGTTTCCTTATAAGATCTTTCTTTATTACTGTGACGGGAGGGGGTAACCAGGCTCTCTAATAAAGGTTAAGCCCGTTTTGGTTACCCCTGATCCGTGTATAAGGGTCCCAGAGAGTCAGCTCTTAGACCCAGTAACGTTGTATCAATGTGTTGTACTGTTTGTAGTAAAATCATTTTTTGTGTTTTTCCCTTTCCGGGCACGCAATCAAACAAGGATTGCTAGGGTATGAGTTTCCAGGGGGGTTTGCGGAGGAACCGTTGACAGGCTGTGCCTAGGAGTTTGGGGTCCAGAGTTGTCGGTTCCCCCATAAATGTACCCGGGAATCATGCCTGATTCTCGGATACATGAAGGCACATTGTCCCAGCAATACCTCTCCTTGAAAACGTAAGCACGACTCACCACTTGGGTACCCTGCTTCAGCACAGCCAGAAAGGAGAATGAGGCACAGGGATATAACATGTATTCCTGTAGCTGAGGGAATCCCTAGGTTAAGGGGGGTACCCCAGGTAGTGCCAAGGTTACCCAAAACCAGTATAAGGTTTGTGGGTGCCCCAACTGTACATAAGGTTGAGGTGGGACTCTAAGACTCCAAATTGAGTCCAAGGGAAAGTGTGTGGGGAATAAGACAGATTGAAATAAAACTACAATGTTTTTAAATATTATACTCTTTTTGTATTATATATTTTAATATACTTTGTGGTTATATGCATTTTTAAGTATTATCTTTCCCTTGATCGTTTTTTGAATAGGCATAAGAGGTTAAGTGGCTTTGGTCATTGTTATTGTCTTTTGATATTTTCTTTTTGTCCTACTGTGGTTGCCGTATGCATTGCCCTTACTAACATTGCTTCACACTGCCTGTATTGACAGTTTTGCCCTCAGACGGCGCCGTGTCGCTCTGTGCATGCGCAATGACGCGCATTGCGTCATGACGTCATCGTGCTCCCGTTTTTGGCTCGAATTTGCCTGCAGGTAAGAGGGTATTTAATGGGTGGTATTGCACTATATTTTATCCTTGAAAAAGAACGCTGCGACGTTCGAAACGCGTTGGATGGGTCTTTTGTCACATTAAAGTGCCCTTTTATTCTATTTTTGATTCTGGGTCCTTCCTGCTCTGTTTTTGCTTGTGCGCTCTGTTTCATCGTTTTATCCCTGATTCTCGGATACATGTAGGCACATTGTCTCGGCAATACCTCTCCTTGAAAACGTAAGCACGACTCACTAATTGGGTACCCTGCTTCAGCACAGCCCAGAAAGGAGAATGAGGCACAGGGATAAAACATGTATTCCTGTAGCTGAGGGAATCCCTAGGTTAAGGGGGGTACCCCAGGTAGTGCCAAGGTTACCCAAAACCAGTATAAGGTTTGTGGGTGCCCCAACTGTACATAAGGTTGAGGTGGGACTCTAAGACTCCAAATTGAGTCCAAGGGAAAGTGTGTGGGGAATAAGGCAGATTGAAATAAAACTACAATATTTTTCCATTTCTGTCCCCTGTACCCAGAGACTCAGAAGTGTATTAAAATATACTTTAATATAATGTAATGTGCTTGTTACATTCAGAACCGATGTCAAAACAGGCTGCCCAAGCTAACCCATAGGTGCCGGTAAGTCTGCTGGACATCGGAGTTCAAAGCAGCCAGAGGAAGCACAGAGGTGTGAATAGCATTTAGATAGCGGGGAAAGGCGGAGTACCAGGTCTGGAGATTAATGGCACTCCTCCGGGATACCACTTTTTCTGCCAGACCTGGTGGAGTCTTCCCAGTGAGTGGCATGATTGGTTCTGACTTGGCTCTGATTGGTTGCTTGGGAAAGTTCCCACGCGTTGATTGGCTGTTCAGTTTTGTGAATGAAACTGAAAATACTATAAGAATCGATGAGCCAATCAGATTCGTACCCTCCGGTAGTAAGAACGCGGGCGGGCTTTTCAAAGTTGCTTCTGTGTGACTAGCAGAGCAACCGGCTTCGATTTTGAGCCTGAAAAGCCTGCTCGCCAGTGTAAGTCTCGACTTTAGTGCCCAAGTTCTCAGAAACTAACGTAGGGGACACGGCTGGGATATTATGTCGATTTGAGTTCCAGGAGATTTGGACTAACTCGCGGTCAGGAGAGACCAAGTTCTCAGAACAGAACGTAGCGGTGGCATTTGGAATTTTATGCCGATCTCATTTTCAGGAAATTCCGGGCTAAGTCCCGGTTAGGGTAACTCTCCCATAGAGTTCCCTGCACCTAGGCAAGTCTAGTTTTCAACCCCAGTCCCAAAGTAAGTGTGTCTTTTTGTCTGTATTTTGTGTATCATTGTATGTAAGCAAATTTATGCCGAATAAACTACAATTTATTTAATTACCATGTTTTGCTCAATGAATGATCCCGGTAAAAAGGTGCAAATAACCTGGTCTCCTGTGACAAATACATTATAATCACCAGAAATCTAATTCCATGCCTTCTTTTGCTCAATACAGTGAATGTATTTCTCCATATATTGTAGAGCACTAAAATTCATGTTATCTGGTTATAAGAGACACACTGACTATGCAGTGTTGCATTAATGCAATATATTAGCACCAGTTTTAAACAACTAGTTACAGTAAATTAGTGTCATTATTTGAAGCAATTAAAATGTGATGTCAGTTACAACCTCCACCTCTAATTTAGTATTTGCAATGGGTAAACTCTTGAATTTGTAAAAGGAGATCTCGTATTATAGCAAGGGCAGACTTCTACATTGACCCAGTTACATGTGGTGCGCTGCTTAGAGATTATTTCCATCCTGGGTAGACTGACTGGCAAACAGTATAAACTCCAAATAGTTATACAAAAGATCTATGGACAAAATGTAAGCCTTTAGCCCTGACTATTCACAAACCAATGGAACGCAACAACTGTGCAACAATGCGATCAACAGGTAACGTTGTAGAATCTCGTATTAACTGCCATAGTTTATCTTTGAGACAAGAAGTACTGTATCTCAGCTTAGGAATTCAGTGTGCAAGACAATTTAGTAATGCAGGAGAACAGTATAAATGGCCAATAATTGATTATTTATATTTAAAGGGGAATATCATGAACAGTTTGTAAGGCAACATTTACATGTAGCTTATGAATTAATCTATGTCTACAAATTTGCAAAAATATTGGCACCTACAGAACTTATAAAGAAAACATCTTTTTCACTTGGACAGGTTCAGCGTCTATGCTGAAATAGTTTATTGATTATTTAAACAGTTTGCTGACCACCATACAATTTACAGCCACATGGGGCATCCACTCCATTAACTTCCATGATATCAGAATCAGTAAGTTGAGAGGTCAGCTTGACACTACACTTCAGCAAAATCTGCAGACAGATATACGCTCTTAATAGCTAACAGATTGAAATCCCATTGGAACTGAAATTTAATCTTCCTTTCACACAAAATGATTAGCAATAGACATTAAGAGCAAGTTTCAACTAAACTACAATGTTTTTCTTATTAATATCATTCCCAATTCAGCCAATTTTTGTGACATTTAAATTATTTACATACTTGGTTTTCGTCCAAACAAATTTGAGCTTAAAATGGGAGAAATCTCCTAAACAAAGCTGTTCGTGGAAGTGCTTTAACTTGTACATAAATCCCTCCGAAAGGTCACCCTTACTGGTGGTATTTTTTTCAAGTAATCCAAAAATCATGCAGTGTAAACTACCTGGATATGATGAAAGGTTATTGCATAGCCCTAGTCACCAATTCTTTAAAAGTGCAGTTAATATATTTCCTCAACACAGTGTCATAATGAGTTTTCATTTTTTATGTATTTCAATGTCCTGAAATGCAGTAAAATCCTCATTAGTGAGAAATGTATGTACAGTGTTAAGTATATATTTGCTAAGCAATAATATTAGAATTGCTAAGGGGTGCGGCATAAATACAGTACATGTCACCTGCCTCACACAGGTGGCACAGTTTTGTATTATTTAAAAAAAATATATATATACTAGTATAAAAATAGAAATTCCTTACCAGGCAGACCGGCGAATCCAAGACCACGCAGCAAGAAAAAAGACAGCACTCAGTATAAATATCAAAGATGTATTGAAGAAAGGCACATACAACCGACGTTTCGGTCCTTAAACAGGACCTTTCTCAAGGGCACTCCCTTGAGAAAGGTCCTGTTTAAGGACCGAAACGTCGGTTGTATGTGCCTTTCTTCAATACATCTTTGATATTTATACTGAGTGCTGTCTTTTTTCTTGCTGCGTGGTCTTGGATTCGCCGGTCTGCCTGGTAAGGAATTTCTATTTTTATTCATTGCTTTATGGGACTAGCACCTATCTTCAACGTTTCTGCGAGTGCCACCTGACTCTGTATACTATATACTAGTATATATATACTAGTATATGTATAAATAAATATATATATATATATATATATATATATATATATATATATATATATATATAATCAAAGGCTCCTTACCAGGCAGACCAGAAAATCCAGGGAATCCAAAGTAGGCACAGCAAGAAAGAGACAGCACACTTATTAGCAAAAAGAATTGTATTAGTAAAGCAGGCACAAAACACCAACGTTTCGGTCCTAAAAACAGGACCTTTATCAAGGTGTCAGCCCATGGGGCCGGGAGATTGGAGCGGGGATGTCCCCTCAGGTCCCCGCTTCACGCCGATCCCCGTGTCAGCCTGTGGGGCCGGGAAATTGGAACGGAAGGGCGGGAGCGGGGAGGTGGTGCTGGTCTTTCCTCTCTTACGACCCCCCCGTGTGTGTAGAGTGAAAGAGTGTGTGTGTGTGTATGTATGTGTGTGTGTATATGGGGGAGTGTGTGTGTGTGTGTGTGTGTGTGTGTGTGTGTGTGTGTGTGTGTGTGTGTGTGTGTGTGTGTGTGTATGGGGAGTGTGTGTATATATATGGGGGTGTGTGTGTGTATATGGGAGTGTGTGTGTATATGGGTGTGTGTGTGTGTGTATATGGGGGAGTGTGTGTGTGTGTGTGTGTGTGTGTGTGTATATGGGGGAGTGTGTGTGTGTGTGTGTGTGTGTGTGTGTGTGTGTGTGTGTGTGTGTGTGTGTGTGTGTGTGTGTGTGTGTGTGTGTGTGTGTGTGTGTG